>NW_022059822.1:7500-81872 GCF_007399415.2 Gopherus evgoodei | reverse complement strand
GCTTCCCAGGTCCTCCCGCATCGCCCCCCCCCCCCGCGCGATGCCCCTTGGGGGGGCGAGGGGGGGCGAGGCCAGGGCCGCAGGCTGCATGTTCCAGGGATGTTTTAAAAAAAAAGGGGGCGGGGAGTTCATGAGCCCCCCCACTCCTTACATCGGGGGGGCTCCGGCCCGGGGGGGCAGATTCTTGCCGTTTCCTTTATCTAGCTCATTACTCCCCCCCCCCATCGCTGCCCAGCTGGGGATCGGGCACAACAACCCTCTGCCTGGTGCCGGAATAGGGGCTGGGGGGCTGGGGGGGGCTGGTTCCCGGCTGGGGGCCCAGATCTGTGCTGGGGGCTGGTTCCCCGCGGGGGGACATGGGGGGGCTGGTTCCCGGCTCGGGGCCCAGATCTGTGCTGGGGGCTGGTTCCCGGCGGGGGGACATGGGGGAGCTGGTTCCCGGCTGGGGGCCTAGATCTGTGCTGGGGGCTGGTTCCCGGCGGGGGGACATGGGGGGGCTGGTTCCCGGCTGGGGGCCCAGATCTGTGCTGGGGGCTGGTTCCCCGCGGGGGGACATGGGGGGGGGGCTGGTTCCCGGCGGGAGTACATGGGGGGGCTGGTTCCCGGCGGGGGCCCAGCTCTGTGCTGGGAGCCTGGGGGGGGGTCCCTGTGCACCCCCGCCCCGGGCTCTGCATTGCTTGGCGCTGTGGCTGCTGCAGTGCTGGCCCGGAGCCAGCGCTGCCCTCACGCCCCCCCCGCCCCCGCCGCAGCGCTGCGGGGGCGGGGGGTGCTCAGCAAGGTCAGGGCTGGGAGGGCCGAGGCGAGTGACCAGCCCCCCCATCACCACTGACCCCTCAAGCAGCCAGACCCCCCCCGGGAAACTGCCCCAGCACCCAGCCTCCTGCCCCTCGTTCAGCTCCCCAGCACCAACCCTAGGAGCAGAAGCCACCCCACAGCCCCCACTCACTCCTCTGTCTGCCCCCCCAGCCACATTGCCCCCCTGCCAGCCCCCCCCGTCGCTCCTCATATGGACCCTCAGTGGTCCCCCATCACCGCCCCCTGTCAGGGCTGGGGGGCAGAGGAGGCTGCCCAAGGGTGGGGAACTGAGTCACCCCGCTGTCCAAGGATGGGGAGTCCCTGGCTGCAGGAGACACCGTGTGTGTGTGTGTGTGTGATCCAGGGGCTCTGAGTGTGTGTGACAGAGAGAGAGACTCTGTGTGTGTGTGTGTGTGTGAGTGTGTGATCCAGGGGCTGTGTGTGTGTGTGTGTGTGAGTGTGTGTGACAGAGAGAGACACACTGTGTGTGTGTGTGAGAGAGAGAGAGACTCTGTGTGTGTGTGTGTGTGACAAAGAGACACACACTGAGTGTGTGTGAGAGAGAGAGACTCTGTGTGTGTGTGTGTGTGACAGAGAGAGACACACTGTGTGTGTGTGAGAGAGAGAGAGACTCTGTGTGTGTGTGTGTGAGTGTGTGTGACAGAGAGAGACACACTGTGTGTGTGTGAGAGAGAGACTCTGTGTGTGTGTGTGTGTGACAAAGAGACACACACTGAGTGTGTGTGTGTGATCCAGGGGCTGTGTGTGTGTGTGTGTGTGTGTGTGTGTGTGTGTGTGTGTGTGACAGAGAGAGACACACTGTGTGTGTGAGAGAGAGAGACTCTGTGTGTGTGAGTGTGTGTGACAGAGAGAGACACACTGTGTGTGTGTGAGAGAGAGAGACTCTGTGCGTGTGTGTGTGTGACAAAGAGACACACACTGAGTGTGTGTGTGTGATCCAGGGGCTGTGTGTGTGTGTGTGTGTGTGTGTGTGTGTGTGAGAGAGAGAGAGAGAGAGACTCTGTGTGTGTGTGTGAGTGTGTGTGACAGAGAGAGACACACTGTGTGTGTGTGTGAGAGAGAGAGAGACTCTGTGTGTGTGTGTGTGTGTGTGACAAAGAGACACACACTGAGTGTGTGTGTGTGATCCAGGGGCTGTGTGTGTGTGTTACTCTGCCACAGGCCCTGTGCTACACCCCAGGTTCAGAACAGCCCCTCAAGGGACACCTACAATGTGCCAGACCCCCAGGGTCCCCCCTTCCCTCGGGATGCGCCCCTCCACCTTCCACCTCCAAACCGGAGCCCCTGCCCCCCCGGGGGCTCCTGGGGGCCTGGTGCCCGCACAGGGACTGGGGCCCCTCGGCCAGGGCTGGCAGGGATGCTGGGCCGGGCAGCGTCACGCCGAGGAGGATTTATTGGTCACTTGGCTGCAAGCAGAGATGAAGGTCGGGCCAGGGCAGAGGAACCCCCAGCCAGGCCAGGGTGGGTCCATCCCGGCTTGGGGCTCAGAGATCTGGCACCTTCCCGGCGCCCCCTCGGGATCCCCTGCCTGCCCCTCAGCCCTGTGTCCCTGGGCTGGGCCATGGGGGTTCCCAGCTTCCATCAGCCTGGGCCTGTTCCCTGCAGCCCAGCTGGGCCCACCCCGCCTCAGCAGCGTGGAACCCTGAGCCACCCCGGGGCAGCAGCGCCAAGTGCCGGGGGAAACTGAGGCACACACAGCCCCCCCAATCATACAGAAAATGTCCCCTTAATCGCTGTGTGTGTGTGTGATGTGTATGTGAGACACTGCTTATGTGTGACACTGTGCGTGTGAGAGACGCTATGTGTGTGTGACTGTGTGTGTGTGAGACACTGTGCGTATGTCGCTTGTGTGTGTGTATGTGATGCTGTGTGTGTGACACTGTGCATGTGTTGCTCTGTGTTTGTGACACTGTATGTGTGAAACACTGTGTGTGTGTTACTTTGTGTGTGTGTGTGAGACGCTGTGTGTGTGAGACACTGTGTGTCGCTGTGTGTGTGTGACACTGTGCGTGTGTGTTACTTTGTGTGTGTGTGTGAGACGTTGTGTGTGTGTGACACTGTGTGTATTGCTCTGTATGTGTGTGAGATGCTGTGTGTGTGAGACACTGTGTGTCGCTCTGTGTGTGTGTGACACTGTGCGTGTGTGTTTGTGTGTGTGTGTGAGATGCTGTGTGTGTGACACTGTGTGTATTGCTCTGTATGTGTGTGAGATGCTGTGTGTGTGAGACACTGTGTGTCGCTCTGTGTGTGTGTGACACTGTGCGTGTGTGTTTGTGTGTGTGTGTGAGATGCTGTGTGTGTGACACTGTGTGTATTGCTCTGTATGTGTGTGAGATGCTGTGTGTGTGAGACACTGTGTGTCGCTCTGTGTGTGTGTGAGACACTGTGCGTGTGTGTTTCTTTGTGTGTGTGTGAGACGCTGTGTGTGTGTGACACTGTGTCGCTGTGTGTGTGTGACACTGTGCGTGTGTGTATTGCTCTGTATGTGTGTGAGATGCTGTGTGTGTGTGACACTGTGTCGCTCTGTGTGTGTGTGAGAGACGCTGTGTGTGTGTGAGAGCGAGAGTTCAGTGCCCACCGCTGCCCTCTGCTGGTCGGGGGGGGTATGTTGGGGGCCCTGTTTTGTACCCCCCCCATGCAGCACCCCAGGCTAGTGGCTGGTATTCATGGTGCTACCCCACCAGCGACCCCACCTCCTGGGGTGGCCTGCAGCAGCGGGAGGAATCAGCCTGGGACACTGCAGGGACACCCCCCAGCCCCTCGCTGCCCCCCTCGGGGCCTGAGCCCACCCCCAGGTGTGAGGGGTCACAGCTGCTCCCAGGGGAGATGTGGGAGGCAGGACAGCACACGGCAGCTTCACAGGGCCTGGCTGAGGTGCCCCCCCCCGCAGGACACATCTCACTCCCATGGGGGCACATCAGGGGCTGGTGGGTGGCGCTACCCCGCCCCCGCGCAGCACATGGGCGGATTAACCGCTGGGAGCAGATGGTCTGAAATCCTAAGGGGGGGGCAGCAGCGGAGATAGAGCAGGAGGGGGAGGGGAGAGGATGTCCCGGGTTGGGGGAGGGGGCTTTTCTGAATAAAACCATTTTGGGGGTATGGGTGGAAGATGTTGGGGGAAATAGGGGAGCCCCTGGGGGGCGCTGAGGGGGCAGGTGATATGGGGCAGGGGGAACTGAGGAGGGACGGGGATCCCTTGAGGGTGCTGGGGGGAGGTGATGTGGGGCAGGGGGAGCTGAGGGAGGTGGGGACCCCCAGGTGTGCTGGGGGGATATAGGGCAGGGGGAGCCGGGGGGGGACGGGGAGCCCCGGGGAGTGCTGGGGGGGGGATATGGGTCAGGGAGAGCCGAGGGGGTGACAGGGAGCCCCTGGGGGTGCTGGGGGGTGATATGGGGCAGGGGGAGCTGAGGGGGGATGGGGAGCCCCTGGGGACAGAGAGTGGGGGCACTGGGACGGCGCTGGCTGAGTGCACGCCCCGCACGGGGGGGTCCCCGGTCCCAGCTGACCCCCCCCACCCCCCCTAGTACGGCCGCTCAGACAGCTACCGCGTGGCCACCACGCAGGACAAGAGCGAGAAGGATTCGCCCAAGAAGGGGAGCAAAGATGCCAAGGCCAGAGACCTGGATGATCTCAAGAAGGAAGTGGCCATGGTGAGCAGGGGCGCTAGCTGGGGGGGCAGGGGACTGTGGGGAGCAGGGGGGGCTGACTGTGGGAGCAGGGGGCTGGGGGAGCAGGGAGTACTGGCTGGAGGGGAGGGGGGCTCTGGCTGAGGGGTGGGGGGCTGTGGGGAGCAGGAGGCTGGCGGGGGGAGCTCTGGCTGGTGGGCTGTGGGGAGCAGGGGGCTGGCTGGGGGGGCGCTGGCTGGGGGGGTGTCTCTTATTCTTTTTCTTCCTGTTTCTCAGACTGAGCACAAAATGTCCATCGAGGAAGTTTGCAGAAAATACAACACGGACTGTGTGCAGGTGAGAGCCCCGCTGGCCACCCAGTACCCCCGCCCCCCCAGTAACCCGCTCCTCTGGTAACCCCGCCCCCCGGTAACCCTCCCCCAGTACCCCTGGCCCCCTGGTAACCCCTCCCCCCAGCAGCCCTCCCTCCTAGTATCCCTGGCCTCCTGGTAACCCTCCCCCTCCAGTACCACTGGCCCCCTGGTAACCCCCTCAATACCCTTACTCCCCCAGTACCCCCATGCCCCCAGTAACCCACCCCCCTGGTAACCCCGGCCTCCCGGTAACCTGCCCCCCCAGTACCTCCAGCCCCCTGGTAACCCCATATGCCCCTTGCCCAACATGTCCCCACCCCTGTTTATCTCCCCTCGCTCCCTGTCAGGGAGTGTGGGGGAGTCAGGGCCCTGCACCCCAGGGTTCCCCAGGACTCTCAGCCAGCCGGGAGGGAGGGGGCACGGAGCGGAGAAAGGCGCTTGTTACCTGGATGGAAGGGGGGACAGGCTGCTGCGGGGCCCCCCCAGTCCCGTCTGCCAGGGAGTGTGGGGGAATCAGGGCCCTGCACCCCGGGGTTCCCGGGACTCTCAGCCAGCCGGGAAAGCGGAAGGTTTATTCAGACGACAGGAACACAGGCCAGGACGGGTCTTGCAGGCACAGACAACAGGATCCTCCCCAGTTGGGTCCAGCTTGGGGTCCCAGGGGCACCACAGCCCCCTTGGGGGGTCAGAGCCCTGTCTGGGCTCCCTCCATTCCCCAGCCAGCTCCTGAAACCCCCTCCCCCCCAGCGTCTCCTCCCCCCCCCTTTGTCCAGCCTCCCAGGCAGAGGTGTCCCCTGGCCTCTCCCCCCTCCCTGGGTTCTCACGTCACCTGCTCAGGTCCCCTCCCTCCGGCCAGTCTCCCGTCCCCCAGCGCAGCTCGTCCTCCCAGGCCAACCCCCCCCACTCAGCACTCACAGCCCCCAGTAAGAACAGGCCCAGTTCCTCACACCTCTCCCCCCTTCGAGACCGAACAGAGCGGGGTCACTTCAGCCAGTGACCTGGGGAAGTTCGAACCCACCCACGTTCCCAGGGACGCCCCAACATCCCTCCCATTCCTTGGGGAGAATTACCCCAGGCCCTTCCAGTTTCCTGCCCCCCTTTAGGTCGGGGGGGCTCGAGGGCACTCGTAGTTCACAGGTGGGAAGGCTTATGCAGCCCGTGCCCTTTCCCCACCCCAATACCCCTGGGGTACAAGCTGGGCTGGGGTCTTCTCCCCGCGTTCCAGTCTGGGGGGCTGTGATTCGGGCTCTCCTGGTTCAGAGCCCCCCTTTGGACCTGGGCCCCCCTCTGGAAAGGCTCCTCTGTGCTGGGCAAGGGTCCTCCAGCCACTTTCCGCTTGTCCCAGGCCTCCCTCACCCTCTGGCAGGGGTCACAGGAGCGGCAGCGCTGCCGGACAGGAGTAAAGACCCCAGGCCAGTAAAAGTTCCGTAGCAGCCGCTGCTGCGTCCGCCAGGTTCCCTCGTTCCCTGAGAGGGGGATGTCATGGGCCCAGCACAGCAGCTGGCAGTGATACTTCCGGGGCACCACCAGCTGCCTCCTGATCCCCCATGACTCCATTTTCCCTGGGGGAGCCCATTCTCGGCACAGGAACCCCTTCTCCCACAGGAACCTTTTCCGGCAATGTGCTCCCATGGTCTGTACCGCACTGAGGTTGGCCAGGTCCCTTATCCCGCCAGGAGGGATCTTTCTGCAACTCGGCCTGAAACTCAGCAGCTGGGGCAGGGGTGGAGATCTGCTCCCTTCCGCTGGCTGGGTCCGAAGTCGCAGCCTCTCTGAGTCGTGTCCCTCCACACCGGGTTAGGGTCCTGCGCCTCGGGCAAGGCACCCTCCCCGTTGTCAGGGCATCGTGCCCCTTGCCGGATTTGGCTATGCGTCCCGACTAGGGCACCCTGGGAGCTGCTGGGCTAGTCCTCCAGGTCCACCCCCCATTAACACCTCAGTGGGTAAATGGTGGTGCACCCCCATGTCCTTGGGGCCCTCCTTGGCCCCCCATTTCAAGGTTACCCTCACAACAGGGAAGCCACAGGGTCCTGCACCCCCACTTTGCAGTCAGACGTGACTCTCAGCCAGCCAGTAACACAGAGGTTTATTCGATGACAGGAACAGGGTCTAACACAGAGCTTGTAGGTACAGCGAACGGGACCCCTCGTCTGGGTCCATTCTGGGGGGCAGTGAGCCAGACCCCCACGTCTGCCCTCAGCCAGCTCCAGACTAACAACCCCTCCCAGCCCCTCCTCTCTGCTCAGCCCCTTTCCCGGGCCAGGAGGTCACCTGATCCCTTTGTCTCCAACACCTTCAGCTGGCACCTTTGCAGAGGGGGGGCCCAGGCCATCAGTTGCTAGGAGACAGAGTGCCAGGCATTTAGGTGCACTGGCCCTTTGCTCTGCCAGATACTTAAGAACTGCCATGGGGACACTGAGGCACCAACACAGTATTCAGAGAAAACATTAAGAACATTCCCAGTTCGTCACCAGTTCGTCACACCTGCCCACCCTGTCAGGGTCAGGTAGGTGTCGGGCACCATCCGATCTGAGGCCACCACCTCGGGCCGGGCCAGCGTCACCTCTGCGCCCATGTCCCAGTACCCAGTGACCTTCCTCCCATCTACCTCCAGGGGAACAAGACACTCGTTCCACAGGGACAGCCCTGTGCCCACCCTATAAACCAAAAACCTGGAGTCTGGAGCATCCAGCCCCCCAGAGGAGCTGACCTGGAGCCCTCCTCCCTCCTTAGCAGGTTGTACGCTGCCAGCCCTCCTTTCCTGCGAACGCTGCCCCTCGTCCGGCTGGGTCTTTACCCAGTCAACCCTCTGCGGGTTGGGTCTGCTCGGTGTGTCCCTGAGCTTGGGGCACTGGGCCCATATGTGGCCTCGAGCAGGGTTCTCCATGCTTCTCCTTCGGGAGGTCCCCAGGTCACTCTCTTTCCACATTGTGGCGGTCCTGCTCCTTTGGGACTCCTCCCTGCCATCCCCTGCCCGACTGTCCACAAACTCGTCGGCCAGCTGGCCTGTGTGCTGAGGGTTCTCCGGCTTCTGGTCCATCAACCACAGCCTCAGGTCGGACGGGCACTGCTCGTACGGGTGCTCCAGTACGAATAGGTCAAGCAGGTCCTCTTTAATTTGGGCCGCAGCTGTTCACTTGCGGGCATACCCCTGCGCCCCGTTGACCAGTTGTAGGTATGTGACTTCACGGGTTTTACGCTGGCTCCGGAACTTTTTCCGGTACATCTCAGGAGTCAGCCCAAACTCGCGGAGCAGGGCCTGTTCGAACAGTTCGTAGTCCCCTGCCTCCGCCCCTTTCAGTCAGCTGTACACCTCCACGGCTGTGGAGTCCAGTAAGGGGGTGAGAACTGCGATCCTGTCTGCAGGGTCAACCCTGTGCAGCTCGCAGGCCTTCTCAAAAGCCGTCAGGAAGGTATCTATGTCCTCCCCCTCCTTACGCCAGGCCAGGAAGTACTTATCAAAGCTCTTTGTAGTCCTGGGTCTCCCCTAGCCCACCGCAGCCGGGCTCCCGCTGCTCCTCAGCCGGGCCAGTTCCAGCTCATGCTGGCGCTGGTTCTCCTCCAGCTCATGCTGGCGCTGGTTCTCCTCGTGTTTACACTGGTTCTCTTGCTCCTTCAGTTCTTGCCTCCTTAACTCGAGCTCTTCCTGTCTCAGCTCCCTGTCATGTTCCATCCGCATCCGTTCCAGGGATGGGGAGCTCCGCCGGGATGATCCCCTGCTGGCCGCGGAGGTCAGGGTGCCCTCGGTATTCACTGGGCTTCCTCCAACCCCTCCCCTAGGTATAGGTGGGCAGGGTCTTGGGGTGTCCTCGGCAGCAGTCTGGCCCCTCCCAGCCATGTCAGGCCTCGGGGCCCACGCTGCGTCTGCTGGGCAGCTTCCCTCAGGGACAGGGCCCGTTTCACCCAAGTGATCCTTCTCCTCCAGCTGAGCAATTAGCTGGTCTTTGGTGGACCTCCCAGTGCGCAGCCCCCTCTGCTTGCACAGCTCCGCCAGGTCTTTCCTAAGGCGCTTAGCATACATCTTCCTGCTGGCCACTCGCCGGCCTGTGCTCTCAGCTTCCCACCGGCTCCAGGGAGACCCTCGTGCACCAGCCCTTCTTCAGGTCACCCCCTCTCTGCCAGGGTCGAGCTGCAGACTCCTCCGCCCCTGGGACTGCTCCTGCAATCCCCCCAGGGGACCCTGTTACTGCAAAGTCCTTCTCTCTGGGCACACACTCCCAGGGGTTAGTCACCCCCTGACCCCGTCTCTCTCTGTCTCTTCAGCCCACCTGGTCCCCGTCAATCCCCCTTCGTTTTGCTGCTCCCCTGTCACTTACTGCAGGAAGCATCATCCACGGGATGCAGTAGATCCCGGCGCTGCCACCAGTTGTCACAGAGTGTGGGGGAGTCCGGCCCTGCACCCCTCTTCCTGGGACCCACAGTGACTCTCAGCCAGCCAGTAAAACAGAAGGTTGATTATTCAGATGACAGGAACACAGGCCAGGACGGGTCTTGCAGGCACAGACAACAGGATCCTCCCCAATTGGGTCCAGCTTGGGGTCCCAGGAGCCCCACAGCCCCCTGGGAGGGTCAGAGCCCTGTCTGGGCTCCCTCCATTCTCGCAGGAAGCTGAGGGTGCAGGGCCCTGACTCCCCCACACTCCGTGACATTGTCATAACCCCCACCCCATTTCCTGGGGGTGGGGCGGGGAGGGGCTGCTGTGTGTGTGGGGGGGCTGAAGGGGTAGGTGGGACCCAGGGAGCGGGAGCTGGGCTGGCTTGGGGGGGTCTAATCTCCCCCTGCCCCCCAGGGTTTGACCCACAGCAAAGCGCAGGAGATCCTGGTGCGGGACGGGCCCAATGCCCTGACGCCCCCCCCCACCACCCCAGAGTGGGTGAAGTTCTGCCGCCAACTCTTCGGGGGCTTCTCCATCCTGCTGTGGATCGGGGCCATTCTCTGCTTCCTGGCCTACGGCATCCAGGCGGGCACCGAGGATGACCCGTCCAACGACAACGTGAGCGGGGGAGGCTCGGGGGGGACCCAGCCGGGACTGTGACTGGGGAGGGGGGTGGGGCAAAGAAGGGGCTGAATGAGGCAGGGGTATGTGGGAGGATGGGGGCCATGATCGGGGGAGGGGGAGACAGGCAGGGAAGGGTGGGAAGGTGTGGGGGGATGCTGCCCCCCCCCACGGGTACTGACTCCCCTGCCCCTCCCCCAGCTCTACCTGGGCATCGTGCTGGCTGCTGTCGTCATCATCACTGGCTGCTTCTCCTACTACCAGGAGGCCAAGAGCTCGAAGATCATGGAGTCCTTCAAGAACATGGTTCCCCAGGTGAGGGGCCGGGGGGCCGGGGGGGCTCAGCCGTCAGTACCTGGCCTGGGTTCTGCACCCGGCTCCTCCCCCCGTTTGGGGGTCTGGGGCAGCAGGGCCGGGGGGGAGGGCTTGGAGACACGAGGATTCGGGATCGGGACCCAGATCTCCCCATAACTCCCTGCCCCCCCACAGCAAGCCCTGGTGATCCGGGAAGGGGAGAAGATGCAGCTGAACGCGGAGGAGGTGGTCGTCGGGGACCTGGTGGAGGTGAAGGGGGGTGACCGTGTCCCTGCCGACCTGCGCATCATCTCGGCCCACGGCTGCAAGGTGAGACCCCCGCTCTGGCCCCCCCAGTGCTCTGCTCCCCATCCCCCGCTCTGGTCTCCCCAGTGCTCGGCCCCCCATCCCCTGCTCTGGCCCCCCCAGTGCTCTGCTCCCCATCCCCCGCTCTGGTCCTCCCAGTGCTCGGCCCCCTATCTCCTGCTCCGGCCCCCCCAGTGCTCTGCTCCCCATCCCCTGCTCCAGCCCCAATCCCCCGCTCTGGCCCCCCAGTGCTCGGCCCCCCATCCCCCACTCCTGCCCCCATCCTCCAACCTGCCACTCTGAGCACCCCAACTTCCGCTTCTCCCCTATCCCCCAGTCCTGCCCCTCGCCCACCCCAGCCCGTCCTCCAGGATCCCAGCCCAGAGCCCCTTGAGTTCCTGCTCTGGGTTTCCCTGTTCTGACTCCCCCGCCTTGCCCTGGGGTCCCATCTCCACGGTGGGGGGGGCAGCCAATGGGCCATACCCAGCTCTGACCTTAGGTCCCCCGCCCCCCTTCACAGGTGGATAATTCCTCCCTGACGGGTGAATCGGAGCCACAGACCCGCTCCCCGGACTGCACCCACGACAACCCGCTGGAGACCCGCAACATCACCTTCTTCTCCACCAACTGCGTGGAGGGTGAGCCCTGTGCGAGGGGCTGCGGGTCGGGAGTGAGGGGCACCAGCAGAGCTTGTAGGGGGGCAGGGCTGGACTGATGGGGCTGCGGGTCTGGAGTGAGGGGCACCGGCAGAGCTGGAGGGGGGCAGGGCTGGACTGGCAGGATCTGCGGGTCAGGAGTGAGGGGCACCGGCAGGGCTGGACTGATGGGGCTGCGGGTCAGGAGTGATGGGCACCGGCAGGGCTGGGAGGGGGGCACAGACTGGGCCGGCAGGGTCTGCGGGTTGGGAGTGAGGGGCACCGGCAGGGCTGGGGCGGGGGCAGGGCTGGGCTGGCAGGGTCTGCGGGTCAGGAGTGAGGGGCACCGGCAGGGCTGGACTGATGGGGCTGCGGGTCAGGAGTGAGGGGCACCGGCAGGGCTGGACTGATGGGGCTGCGGGTCGGGAGTGAGGGGCACCGGCAGAGCTGGAGGGGGGCCGGGCTGGACTGGCAGGATCTGCGGGTCAGGAGTGAGGGGCACCGGCAGGGCTGGACTGATGGGGCTGCGGGTCAGGAGTGAGGGGCACCGGCAGGGCTGGACTGATGGGGCTGCGGGTCAGGAGTGAGGGGCACCGGCAGGGCTGGACTGATGGGGCTGTGGGTCGGGAGTGAGGGGCACCAGCAGAGCTTGTAGGGGGGCAGGGCTGGGCTAGCAGGGTCTGCGGATTGGGAGTGAGGGGCACCGGCAGGGCTGGGAGGGGGGCACAGACTGGGCCGGCAGGGTCTGCGGGTCAGGAGTGAGGGGCACCGGCAGGGCTGGGGCGGGGGCAGGGCTGGGCCGGCAGGGTCTGCGGGTCGGGAGTGAGGGGCACCGGCAGGGCTGGACTGATGGGGCTGCGGGTCAGGAGTGAGGGGCACCGGCAGGGCTGGGAGGGGGCACAGACTGGGCCGGCAGGGTCTGCGGGTCGGGAGTGAGGGACGCTGGCTGACCCCTGCCCCCCCAGGCACGGCCCGCGGGGTGGTCATTGCCACGGGCGACCGCACGGTGATGGGCCGCATCGCCACGCTGGCCTCGGGCCTGGAGGTCGGCAAGACGCCCATCGCGGTGGAGATCGAGCATTTCATCCAGCTGATCACCGGGGTGGCCGTGTTCCTGGGCGTCTCCTTCTTCGTCCTCTCGCTGATCCTGGGCTACTCCTGGCTGGAGGCCGTCATCTTCCTCATCGGCATCATCGTGGCCAACGTGCCCGAGGGGCTGCTGGCCACTGTCACGGTACGGCCTGCGCCGGGCCCAGGCGCCAGCCCCCCCGCTCGCCCCCAGGGGCCGGGGCAGCGAGGGGTTTCTGCAGTTGGGAGGGTGGCTCTCAGGCTGAGTTTGGGGGGATCCCTGGCCTGGGGAGATCTCTGGATTGGGGGGGGTCTGTGGTCCCTGGGCTGGAGGGTTTCCAGTCTGGGGGGGATCTCTGGATTGGGGGGCTCTGTGGTCCCTGGGCTGGAGGGTTTACAGACTGGGGGGATCTCTGGATTGGGGGGCTCTGTGGTCCCCAGGCTGGGGGGCTTCCAGACTGGGGGGGTCTCTGGATTAGGGGGCTCTGTGGTCCCCAGGCTGGGGGGTTTCCAGACTGGGGGGGATCTCTGGATTGGGAAGTCTGTGGTCCCCGGGCTGGGGGGTTTCCAGACTGGGGGGATCTCTGGATTGGGAAGTCTCTGGTCCCCGGGCTGGGGGGTTTCCAGACTGGGGGAGATCTCTGGATTGGGGGGCTCTGTGGTCCCTGGGCTGAGCGGACTGCTGTGCTGAGGGGTGTCTCCAGATGGGAGGCTCCCCTGTGGCCCCTCTAACCCCGTGCCCCACCCAGGTCTGCCTGACGCTGACGGCCAAGCGCATGGCGCGCAAGAACTGCCTGGTGAAGAACCTGGAGGCGGTGGAGACGCTCGGCTCCACCTCTACCATCTGCTCCGACAAGACGGGGACCCTGACCCAGAACCGCATGACGGTCGCCCACATGTGGTTCGACAACCAGATCCACGAGGCCGACACCACCGAGGACCAGTCGGGTGAGGGGCGCAGGGGGGCCGAGGGGCAGAGCCGGGGGGCAGAGCGGGGGGCCTAGCTGAGAGCAGGCCCAGATGAGGACGGGGTCTCCTGGGGTGGGGGCTGAGGGGAAGAGTGGGGTGGACCGGGGGGTGAGGGGCAGAGCAGGGGCACTGGGGGAAGAGCTGGGGGGCTGAGGGGGGCCGAGCGGGGGGTGGGGGCTGAGCAGGCTCATGCTGCGGGGAGGTCTCTGAATGGGGGGGCTGATTCGCAGGGACGATGGGTTGGAGTCACTCCCAGCCGTACATTTAAACAACGTGTAAAGTTACGTAGCAGAAGAAGAGAAGAATTGACCGGTGTGGGCAGGGAGAGTTATTTTATTTATGGTCACAATTTCCCTTCAGAGCAATTTCCCTAATGCGCTTTGACGTAGCCAGGGAAGGCAGGGAAGAGATGGGGGGCTCAGCGTGTGGGGAGGCGTCTGGGGCTGTGGGGGTCCCAGGGAGAGGAGGCGTTGGGGGCAGAGCCAAGCACCCTAACACCCTAAGAGGGGGTGAAGTCAGGGTGCAGCCAGGATGGGGCAGTCGCACACATTGAGGGGCCCCGATCCTTGTGGGGAGTCCTGGGGGTGCCCCACTGTATGCTCCTAATCCCTCCTCCTCCCCAGGAACGGCCTTCGACAAGAGCTCGGCCACCTGGCTGGCGCTGTCCCACGTCGCTGGGCTCTGCAACCGTGCCGTCTTCAAGGGGGGGCAGGACAACGTGCCCATCCTCAAGGTGAGAGCGAGCCCCCCCGGGGGGGCAGCACCAGGGTGCGGGGACCAATACTGGGGTGTGGGGGGTGCAGAACTGGGAGGTTCCCCATTGTGCCCCCAGGGATGAAGGCAGACATGGTGGGCGGGGCACAGGAGGGGTTCATGTATAGCCCGGGGCAGAGCTGGGTTTGGGGCGGGTTCGGGTACCCCATTACTAACCCCCTCCTGCAGCGGAACATGGCAGATGCTTCCCAGGGGGCTGGGGCAGAGCTGGGGATGTGGGGGGTTCCGGATACCCCATTACTACCCCCCCCCACAGCGGGACATGGCAGGTGCTTCCCAGGGGGCTGGGGCAGAGCTGGGGATGTGGGGGGGTCAGGGTACCCCATTACTAACCCCCTCCGCAGCGGAACATGGCAGGTGCTTCCCAGGGGGCTGGGGCAGAGCTGGGGATGTGGGGGGGTCCGGATACCCCATTACTACCCCCCCCCCACAGCGGAACATGGCAGGTGCTTCCTAGGGGGCTGGGGCAGAGCTGGGGATGTGTGTGGGGGGTCCGGATACCCCATTACTACCCCCCCCCCGCAGCGGAACATGGCAGGTGCTTCCTAGGGGGCTGGGGCAGAGCTGGGGATGTGGGGGGGGTCCGGATACCCCATTACTACCCCCCCCCCCAACGGGACATGACAGGTGCTGCCCAGGGGCTGGGGCAGAGCTGGGGATGTGGGGGGGTCAGGGTACCCCATTACTAACCCCCCCCCGCAGCGGGACATGGCAGGTGCTGCTCGGGGGGATGGGGCAGAGCTGGGGATGCGGGGGGGTCAGGGTACCCCATTACTAACCCCCCCCGCAGCGGGACGTGGCAGGTGCTGCTCGGGGGGCTGGGGCAGAGCTGGGGATGCGGGGGGGTCAGGGTACCCCATTACTAACCCCCCCCGCAGCGGGACATGGCAGGTGCTGCTTGGGGGCTGGGGCAGAGCTGGGGATGCGGGGGGGTCAGGGTACCCCATTACTACCCCCCCCCCCAGCGGGACATGGCAGGTGCTGCTCGGGGGGCTGGGGCAGAGCTGGGGATGCGGGGGGCTCAGGGTACCCCATTACTAACCAACCCCCCCCGCAGCGGGACATTGCAGGTGCTGCTCGGGGGGGCTGGGGCAGAGCTGGGGATGCGGGGGGGTCAGGGTACCCCATTACTAACCCCCCCCCGCAGCGGGACATGGCAGGTGCTGCTCGGGGGGCTGGGGCAGAGCTGGGGATGCGGGGGGGTCAGGGTACCCCATTACTAACCCCCCCCCGCAGCGGGACATGGCAGGTGCTTCCCAGGGGGCTGGGGCAGAGCTGGGGATGCGGGGGGGTCAGGGTACCCCATTACTAACCCCCCCCCGCAGCGGGACATGGCAGGTGCTGCTCGGGGGGCTGGGGCAGAGCTGGGGATGCGGGGGGCTCAGGGTACCCCATTACTAACCCCCCCCCCGCAGCGGGACGTGGCTGGTGACGCCTCGGAGTCGGCTCTGTTGAAATGCATCGAGCTCTCGTCTGGCTCCGTCAAGCTGATGCGGGAGAGAAACAAGAAAGTGGCTGAGATCCCCTTCAACTCCACCAACAAGTACCAGGTACTGGGGGCCCCCCCAGCCCCCCTAAATCCACCCAGCCCCCCGACAGCCCCAGAAAGCTGCTGCAGCCTCCCAGCAATCCGAGAGCCCCTTCAACTCCACCGCCAAGGGCCGGTGCAGACCCCAGCCTGCAAGTACCTGGTCCCCCAATTCCTCGTGACCCCCCAGGCTCCCCTTGCCGCCCCCCCGGGGGCTGCCTGCGGTTCCCAGCCCGTCAGGCTAATCCTGGCTCCAGCGCTGGCAGTTTAGCAGATTAGCCGGATTCCCCGTGGGCACCAGCCTGGAACGATCCCCAGGCTCCCCCCGGCCCCCGCCTGGGACTCTGGGCCCCCTCAGTCAGGGGGGGCAGGTGGGTGGGGCCCCAGGGCGTGTGCTACATCCCCAGCTTGGGAACAACCCCTCAGGGGCACCTGCAATGTGCCAGCCGCAGGAGTCTCCCCTTCCCTTGGGGTGACCCCGTGGCCCCCTGGGGGTGTCATGCCTGCGGCAGGGACTGACGCCCCTGGGCCAGGGCTGGCAGAGACGCCAGGCAGCGCCTGGGGGCCCTGAGTCCAGCCTGATCGGCAAGAGCCCGGGTCAGGCTCCCCCTGTGGACCGAATCCCTTCCCCGACTGACCTCTGCCGGCAGCTGCCTTTGGGGTGGGGGGGAATCTAGGGGTCCAGCCAGTTCCCTGAGGCCCCTTCCCTGCCCTCCCCTCCCCTCCCTCATCTCTGTGAGTCTGCCCTGAGCGCAGAGGAACCCCCCTCCCCTGCTGGGCAGGGGAAACTGAGGCACACTCAGGACTCAAAAATAGGACAGAAAATTCCCACTTTCATCAGAGGGAGATGGGGGGGTGGATGGGGGGCAGATATTAGTGGGCAGGCTAGTGCTCCCTGCTGGGGGGCATGGGGGAATATGGGGGGCTGGCAGTACCCCCTCTTGGTGGGTGGGTGGGGGCTGGGGGAGGTCTGCAGCCCCACCCCTGATGCCCCCTCCCCCCCCCAGCTGTCCATCCATGAGACCGAGGACCCCAACGACAACCGCTACCTGCTGGTGATGAAGGGGGCACCGGAGCGGATCCTGGATCGTTGCTCCACCATCCTGTTGCAGGGCAAGGAGCAGCCGCTGGACGAGGAGCTGAAGGAGGCTTTTCAGAACGCCTACCTGGAGCTGGGCGGGCTGGGCGAGCGGGTGCTCGGTGGGTGTCGGGGGCCGGGCCAGCGGGTGCTCGGTGGGTGTCGGGGGCCGGGCCAGCGGGTGTCCGGGGGTGTCGGGGGGCTGGGCGAGCGGGTGTCCGGGGGTGTCGGGGGCTGGGCCAGCGGGTGTTGGGGGGGCATCGGGGGCTGGGCGAGCGGGTGTCCGGGGGTGTCGGGGGCCGGGCCAGCGGGTGCTCGGTGGGTGTCGGGGGGCTGGGCCAGCGGGTGCTCGGGGGTGTCGGGGGCCGGGCCAGCGGGTGCTCGGTGGGTGTCGGGGGCCGGGCCAGCGGGTGCCCGGGGGTGTCGGGGGCCGGGCCAGCGGGTGCCCGGGGGTGTCGGGGGGCCGGGCGAGCGGGTGCTCGGGGGTGTCGGGGGGCCGGGCCAGCGGGTGCTCGGTGGGTGTCGGGGGCCGGGCCAGCGGGTGCCCGGGGGTGTCGGGGGCCGGGCCAGCGGGTGCTCGGTGGGTGTCGGGGGCCGGGCCAGCGGGTGCCCGGGGGTGTCGGGGGGCCGGGCGAGCGGGTGCTCGGGGGTGTCGGGGGGCCGGGCCAGCGGGTGCTCGGTGGGTGTCGGGGGCCGGGCCAGCGGGTGCCCGGGGGTGTCGGGGGGCTGGGCGAGCGGGTGCCCAGGGGTGTCGGGGGCCGGGCCAGCGGGTGCTCGGTGGGTGTCGGGGGCCGGGCCAGCGGGTGCTCGGTGGGTGTCGGGGGCCGGGCCAGCGGGTGCCCGGGGGTGTCGGGGGCCGGGCCAGCGGGTGCTCGGTGGGTGTCGGGGGCTGGGCCAGTCGGGGGGTTTGGGGGGTCGGGGAGGGGAACGGTGCAGAGTCGCTGGTGACGGGAAGGGCCGGACGTGGGGAGTCGGGGGGGTTGGGGGGTCGGGGAGGGGAACGGTGCAGAGTCGCTGGTGACAGGAAGGGGTGGACGTGGGGGGTCGGGGGGGAATGGTGCAGAGTCGCTGGTGATGAGGAGAAGGGCCGGACGTGGGGGGTCGGGGGTTTGGGGGGTTGGGGGGGAACGGTGCAGAGTCGCTGGTGATGAGGGGAAGGGGTGGACGTGGGGGGTCAGGGGAGTTGGGGGGTCGGGGAGGGGAACGGTGCAGAGTCGCTGGTGACGAGGAGAAGAGCCGGACGTGGGGGGTCAGGGGGGTTGGGGGTCGGGGAGGGGAACGGTGCAGAGTCGCTGGTGACGAGGGGAAGGGCCGGACGTGGGGGGTCGGGGAGGGGAACGGTGCAGAGTCGCTGGTGACGAGGGGAAGGGCCGGACTTGGGGGGTCAGGGGAGTTGGGGGGTCAGGGAGGGGAATGGTGCAGAGTCGCTGGTGACGAGGGGAAGGGCCCGACGTGGGGGGTCAGGGGAGTTGGGGGGTCGGGGAGGGGAACGGTGCAGAGTCGTTGGTGACGAGGGGAAGGGCCCGACGTGGGGGGTCAGGGGAGTTGGGGGGTCGGGGAGGGGAACGGTGCAGAGTCGCTGGTGACGAGGAGAAGGGCCGGACGTGGGGGGTCGGGGGGTTTGGGGGGTCGGGGAGGGGAACGGTGCAAAGTCGCTGGTGACGAGGGGAAGGACCGGACGTGGGGGGGCAGTGGGGTTGGGGGTCGGGGAGGGGAACGGTGCAGAGTCGCTGGTGACGAGGGGAAGGGGCGGACATGGGGGGCAATGGGGTTGGGGGATCGGGGAGGGGAACGGTGCAGAGTCGCTGGTGACGAGGGGAAGGGCCGGACTTGGGGGGTCAGGGGAGTTGGGGGGTCGGGGAGGGGAACGGTGCAGAGTCGCTGGTGACGAGGGGAAGGGCCGGACGTGGGGGGTCGGGGGGATTGGGGGGTCGGGGAGGGGAACGGTGCAGAGTCGCTGGTGACGAGGGGAAGGGCCCGACGTGGGGGGTCGGGGAGGGGAACGGTGCAGAGTCGCTGGTGACGGGAAGGGCCGGACGTGGGGGGTCAGGGGAGTTGGGGGGTCGGGGAGGGGAACGGTGCAGAGTTGCTGGTGACGAGGGGAAGGGGCGGACGTGGGGGGTCGGGGTTGGAGGCAGGGGCCCTGGCAGGATTGGGGGCTGGGCCCTGTGGCTGGGGGTCTGACCCCCCTGGCCCTCCCCAGGGTTCTGTCACTTCTACATGCCCGAGGAACAGTATCCCAAGGGCTTCGCCTTCGACTGCGACGACGTGAACTTCACCACCGAGAACCTCTGCTTCGTGGGGCTCATGTCCATGATCGACCCGCCCCGGGCCGCCGTGCCCGACGCCGTGGGCAAGTGCCGCAGCGCTGGCATCAAGGTGAGGCTGCGGGGCCTGGCTCCGGGCCCCTCTGGCTGGGGCCCACCAGGAGCCGGCTGGGCCCTTGGGTGGGAGCGGGTCCTGTGTTGAGCCGGGGACTGGACTGGAACCTCCTGAGGTCGCCTCCAACCCTCATCTCTGATGCTGTGACCCCTGGCCCGGCCCTGAGACGTGGCCACCTCTGGGGTGGGGCTTCCGGGGACCCTCTCACCCCACTGAGGTGTATTAACCCTCTTTTGCCCCCAGGTGATCATGGTGACCGGCGACCACCCCATCACCGCCAAGGCCATTGCCAAGGGCGTGGGCATCATCTCTGAGGGCAACGAGACCGTGGAGGACATCGCGGCCCGCCTCAACATCCCCGTCAGCCAGGTCAACCCCAGGTAGGGGGGCAGGGCCCTGGGGAGCAGGGCCCTGTGCTATGCCCCCAGCTCTGGAGCAACACTTTAGTGGCCCCCTTTGATGTGCCAGACCCCCCAGGGGGTCCCCCTCTTCCCTCAGGCTCAGTGGACTGAGAGCAGACAGAATCCTTTCCCCCACTGAGTGGCCATGCACCCTCTAGGGGAAACTGAGGCAGGCACAGGCCTCATAAAAACATTACAAACATTTCCCAGTGGTGGAGGGGGGCAGAGCAGCAAAGGGAGGTGATAACCCCCAGGTGAGGGGGCACAGGGGTCTTTGGGCATGTGCAGAGACGGGGCCCAGTGGGGCCAGCCTGGGGAGATGTCCCCCTCCCAGCGCTGACCCCCCCCCGCTGCCCAGGGACGCCAAGGCCTGCGTGATCCATGGCACTGACCTGAAGGACATGAGCACGGAGCAGATCGACGAGATCCTGCAGAACCACACGGAGATCGTCTTCGCTCGCACCTCACCCCAGCAGAAACTCATCATCGTGGAGGGCTGCCAGAGACAGGTCCGAGTCTCCCCTGCCCCCCGTGACTCCCCCCAGCCTGGCCCCGGCCCTGACCCGTGTCCTCCCCCGCAGGGCGCCATCGTGGCGGTGACGGGCGACGGCGTGAACGACTCCCCAGCACTGAAGAAGGCCGACATCGGGGTGGCCATGGGCATCGCCGGCTCCGACGTCTCCAAGCAGGCGGCCGACATGATCCTGCTGGACGACAACTTCGCCTCCATTGTCACTGGCGTCGAGGAGGGTGAGGGGTGCGGGGGGGGAGCGAGAGTGGGGGCGTCGGGGGCTCCCCTTCCATTCCCTCCCTCACAGCTGGATCTCGCCCTGCAGGGCGCCTGATCTTCGACAACCTGAAGAAATCCATCGCCTACACGCTGACCAGCAACATCCCTGAGATCACCCCCTTCCTGCTCTTCATCATGGCCAACATCCCGCTGCCCCTCGGCACCATCACCATCCTCTGCATCGACCTGGGCACCGACATGGTGAGCCCCCGGCGCCCCCTCCCTCTCCACAGGTGCCGCCTGGTCCCGGGGGGGTGGACTCGGCCCCACGGGTCGCCCCCTTTGCCACTCAGCCCCCGCAATCTGCTCTGGGGCAGGCCCGGCCTTTGACCCGCCTCCCCCTCTCCCCAGGTCCCCGCCATCTCCCTGGCCTACGAAGCCGCCGAGAGCGACATCATGAAGCGCCAGCCTCGAAACCCCCGCACGGACAAACTGGTGAACGAGAGACTGATCAGCATGGCCTACGGGCAGATCGGTGAGGGGCGGGGCCTGGGGAGATCGGTGAGGGGCGGGGCCTACAGGCAGATCGGTGAGGGGCGGGGCCTATGGGGAGATCGGTGAGGGGCGGGGCCTGGGGAGATCGGTGAGGGGCGGGGCCTGGGGAGACCGGTGAGGGGCGGGGCCTGGGGAGATGGGTGAGGGGCGGGGCCTGGGGAGATGGGTGAGGGGCGGGGCCTACGGGCAGATCGGTGAGGGGCGGGGCCTGGGGAGATCGTGTGAGGGCGGGGGCCTATGGGCAGATCGGTGAGGGGCGGGGCCTGGGGGAGATCGGTGAGGAGCGGGGCCTGGGGAGATTGGTGAGGGGTGGGCCTGGGGAGATCGGTGAGAAGCGGGGGCCTACGGGCAGATCGGTGAGGGGCGGGGCCTGGGGAGATCGGTGAGGGGCGGTGCCTGGGGAGACCGGTGTGGGGCGGGGCCTGGGGAGATGGGTGAGGGGCGGGGCCTGGGGAGATGGGTGAGGGGCGGGGCCTACGGGCAGATCGGTGAGGGGCGGGGCCTGGGGAGATCGGTGAGGGGCGGGGCCTGGGGAGATCGGTGAGGGGCGGGGCCTGGGGAGATGGGTGAGGGGCGGGGCCTACGGGCAGATCGGTGAGGGGCGGGGCCTACGGGCAGATCGGTGAGGGGCGGGGCCTGGGCAGATCGGTGAGGGGCGGGGCCTGGGGAGATCGGTGAGGGCGGGGCCTATGGGCAGATCGGTGAGGGGTGGGGCCTATGGGCAGATCGGTGAGGGGCGGGGCCTGGGGAGATCGGTGAGGAGCGGGGCCTGGGGAGATTGGTGAGGGGTGGGGCCTGGGGAGATCGGTGAGAAGCGGGGCCTACGGGCAGATCGGTGAGGGGCGGGGCCTGGGGAGATTGGTGAGGGGTGGGGCCTGGGGAGATCGGTGAGAAGCGGGGCCTACAGGCAGATCGGTGAGGGGCGGGGCCTGGGGAGATTGGTGAGGGGCGGGGCCTATGGGCAGATCGGTGATGGGCGGGGCCTACGGGCAGATCGGTGAGGGGTGGGGCCTGGGGAGATCGGTGAGAGGCAGGGCCTACGGGCAGATTGGTGAGGGGTGGGGCTTACGGGCAGATCAATGAGGGGCGGGGCCTGGGGAGATCAATGAGGGGCGGGGCCTGGGGTGATCGGTGAGGGGTGGGACCTGGGGGCAGATCGGTGAGGGGCGGGGCCTACGGTAAGATCGGTGAGTGGCGGGGCCTGGGGAGATCGATGAGGGGTGGGACCTGGTTGACAGATCGGTGAGGGGTGGGGCCTACGTGCAGATCGGTGAGGGGCGGGGCCTGGGGAGATTGATAAGGGGTGGGACCTGGGGGCAGATCGGTGAGGAGTGAGGCCTGGGGAGATTGGTGAAGGGCGGTGCCTGGGGGCAGATCAGTGAGGGGCGGGGCCTGGGGGCAGATCGGTGAGGGGCGGGGCCTGAGGGTGGATCGGTGAGCGGGGTGGGGCTTACAGGCAGGTCAGTGAGTTGGAGGTGGGGTGTGGAGGGCATGTCGCTACCTCCCCTTCTGCTGCCCTCCTCCCCTCTGCCCCCCTGCCCCCCAGTTAACCCCCTCCCTGCCCCTCAGCCCCCCCAGCTAACCCCCTCCCTGCTCTCTCCAGCTAACCCCCTCCATGCCTCCCTGCCCCCCAGCTAACCCCGTCCCTACTCTCCCCAGCTAACCCCGTCTCTGCCCCCCTGTCCCCCAGCTAACCCCGTCTCTGCCCCCAGGGATGATCCAGGCGTTGGGTGGGTTTTTCGCTTACTTTGTGATCCTGGCCGAGAACGGGTTCCTGCCCTCGGGACTGGTCGGGATCCGGCTGAACTGGGACGACCGGACTGTGAACGACCTGGAGGACAGTTACGGGCAGCAGTGGGTGAGCGCAGGGCGGGGTGGGGCGGGGGATCTGGGGTCACCACCCCTTGGAGCACCCCACGAGGGGCCTGGGGTGCAGCCCGGACTGTGAGACACTGCCCCCTGCTACTCTCTGGCTTGGGGTCCCTCTCACCCGGTCTGCCCCTCTGGCTTCGCAGCGTGCGAAGGCACCACGGTTACACGCAGCCTTGCACGAGTGCAACCCAAGGAGGCACCAGCAAATCCCACCAGCCCTGGCCTTGCACCACAGAAATGTCCCATCTCACCCGGCTCGAGACCCTCTTCCGACCAGGGCAAGCACATTGGGTCGTTCACCCCTTCAGCCGTGCACCAGCCCCATAGCCAGAGCTCAAGCCCCAGGCCCTGGCGACAAACGCGCGGCTCAGGGTAGAAGGGGTCGGGATCACGCAGTGGTTTGAGCATTGGCCTGCTAAACCCAGCGGTGTGAGGTCAGTCCCTGAGGGGGCAATTTAGGGATTGGGGCAAAATCAGTACTTGGTCCTGCTAGTGAAGGGGGCTGGACTCGCTGACCTGCCAAGGTCCCTTCCGGCTCTAGGAGTTGGATCTATCTCCAGTGATTATTATCTGACCGGGTCAGAGTCGGTTACATACGAACTAAAAGCTAAAACCAGCGTCTAAGCCCTGGGTTTTAGCCGACCAGGCGAGCTCTGAACCGAGCTGTTTCTCTCAGCCCAGGTTCACAGGTGGATTCCCTGCCCGGCCGGGACCGCCCGGCTCCGAGGCTTTTCTCCTGAACGGCCCCGTTGCCCTGGGCCCAGGCGGCAGGGGGGGGGGCGCATGGGGCCACGGCCCCTTTCCCCTCTCAGTTCATGTGGCTCGGACTTGGACTCAAGCATCACCTGGGTCAGGAACAGCTTCTCCGCTGGCCTGGCTCCACGGGGACCCAGCAGCTCTGCAGCACGAACAACTGTGCCCCATCCCAGCGCCCCCATTGTCCAGGGTGTGCCAGCGTCCAGCTGTGCACCGCCCCGCCAGGGCCGCTTGAGTGCACTTGTGCTACACACACACACACACACACACACACACACACACACACACACACACACACACACTCCAGCAGGGGGCGTCAGGATCTCTCACACACACACACACACACACTCCAGCAGGGGGCGTCAGGATCTCTCACACACACACACACACACACACACACTCCAGCAGGGGGCGTCAGGGCCACACAGACACACACACACACGCACACACACACACACACACTCCAGCAGGGGGTGTCAGGGGCTCTCTCTCTCTCTCTCTCTCTCTCTCTCTCTCTCACACACACACACACACACACACACACACACACACACCCTCCAGCAGGGGGCGTCAGGGCCACACAGACACACACACACACGCACACACACACACACACACTCCAGCAGGGGGTGTCGGGGTCTCTCTCTCTCTCTCTCGCTCTCTCTCTCTCTCTCTCACACACACACACACACACACACACACACACACACACCCTCCAGCAGGGGGCGTCAGGGCCCCCCCCCACAGCCCTGACATTGTGAGCTCATCCGCACCTGACGGAAATGGCTGGGGGCAGCCTGGGCTGGGGGGCAGTTTCGGGGGAGGGGGGCTGGTACTGACACCCCCCCCTTCTTCCCCCTCCCAGACCTACGAGCAGCGCAAGGTGGTGGAGTTCACCTGCCACACGTCCTTCTTCGTCAGCATCGTGGTGGTGCAATGGGCTGATCTGATCATCTGCAAAACCCGGAGAAACTCCGTGTTCCAGCAGGGCATGAAGTGAGACAGGGGCTGCGGGTCGGGGGTGAGGGGCACCGGCAGGGCGGGGGGGTGAGGCGGAGCCCAGGGCTCGGCTAGCAGGGGGCTGCAGGTCAGGAGTGAGGGGCACCGGCAGAGCTGGGGGGCAGGGCTGGGCTAGCAGGGGGCTGCAGGTCGGGAGTGAGGGGCACCGGCAGAGCTGGGGGCAGGCAGGGCTGGGCTAGCAGGGGCTGCAGGTCGGGAGCGTGGGGCACTGACAGGGTGGGGCGGTGGGGAGTCCAGGGCTGGGCTAGCAGGGCTGCGGGTCGGGAGTGAGGGGTACCGGCAGAGCTGGGGAGTCCAGGGCTGGGCTAGCAGGGGGCTGCAGGTCGGGAGTGAGGGGCACCGACAGGGTGGGGCGGTGGGGAGTCCAGGGCTGGGCTAGCAGGGGGCTGCAGGTCGGGAGTGAGGGGCACCGGCAGCGCTGGGGGGGGCAGGGCTGGGCTAGCAGGGGGCTGCAGGTCGGGAGCGTGGGGCACTGACAGGGTGGGGCGGTGGGGAGTCCAGGGCTGGGCTAGCAGGGGGCTGCAGGTCGGGAGTGAGGGGCACCGGCAGAGCTGGGGGCGGGCAGGGCTGGGCTAGCAGGGGCTGCAGGTCGGGAGCGTGGGGCACCGACAGGGTGGGGCGCTGGGGAGTCCAGGGCTGGGCTAGCAGGGGGCTGCAGGTCGGGAGTGAGGGGCACCGGCAGAGCTGGGGGCGGACAGGGCTGGGCTAGCAGGGGCTGCAGGTCGGGAGCGTGGGGCACCGACAGGGTGGGGCGGTGGGGAGTCCAGGGCTGGGCTAGCAGGGGGCTGCAGGTCGGGAGTGAGGGGCACCGGCAGAGCTGGGGAGTCCAGGGCTGGGCTAGCAGGGAGCTGCAGGTCAGGAGTGAGGGGCACCGGCAGAGCTGGGGGGAGCAGGGCTGGGCTAGCAGGGGGCTGCAGGTCGGGAGTGAGGGACACCGGCAGCGCGGGGGGGGGGCAGGGCTGGGCTAGCAGGGGCTGCAGGTCGGGAGCGTGGGGCACCGACAGGGTGGGGCGGTGGGGAGTCCAGGGCTGGGCTAGCAGGGGGCTGCAGGTCGGGAGTGAGGGGCACCGGCAGAGCTGGGGAGTCCAGGGCTGGGCTAGCAGGGAGCTGCAGGTCGGGAGTGAGGGGCACCGGCAGCGCTGGGGGGGGGCAGGGCTGGGCTAGCAGGGGCTGCAGGTCGGGAGCGTGGGGCACCGACAGGGTGGGGCGGTGGGGAGTCCAGGGCTGGGCTAGCAGGGGGCTGCAGGTCGGGAGTGAGGGGCACCGGCAGAGCTGGGGAGTCCAGGGCTGGGCTAGCAGGGGGCTGCAGGTCGGGAGTGAGGGGCACCACGGGCACTGTTTCATTGGCTCTCTCTCTCTCAGGAACAAGATCCTGATTTTCGGGCTCTTTGAGGAGACAGCACTGGCCGCCTTCCTGTCCTACTGCCCCGGCATGGATGTGGCACTGCGGATGTACCCCCTGAAGTGAGTGTGGGGGTGGAGGGACCGCGCTGGGGTGCCCCTGCTTCCCTAGGGGGAATCCCCAGTGCTGGAATTGGGGGGGGGATCCAGGGGGCCACAGCCCTCCAGTGTTAACAAAAGAAACAGCGCAGAATTCACGTCCCCCGCAGAGTGATCGATTCTGCCGGGGAGGCAGTGCTGCAATTGCACCTTTCAGCCACCAGGGGCTGCTGTGGGGCCAGCAGAGAGGGAGGGGGCTCATTGGCCTTTTGGGGAATCCCTGGTGCAGGGAGTGAGGGGCTGCAGCCCGGGAGGGGCGGGGCTTGACCCAAGGGGAGGTGCCTTTGCTACCCTTCAACGTGGGGATCCTGCACTGCCAGAGGGGGAGGATACCTGGGGGGGGCGTCCTGGGGGGAGGGGTTCCCTGCAGCCCTGGGGGCGGTTCCTAACTGGGGGAGGATCTCTGTAGCCGTGGGGGGTTGTTTCCTGGCTGGGGGAGGTTCCCTGCAGCCCTGGGAGGGGGTGTTTCTGGCTGGGGGAGGTTCCCTGTAGCCATGGGGGGGTGGTGTTCCTGCCCGTAAGAGAGTCTCTGCAGCCTGGGGGGGAGGGTGTTTCTGGCTGGGGGAGGTTCCCTGTAGCCATGGGGGGGGTGTTCCTGGCCGTAAGAGGGTCTCTGCAGCCCTGGGAGGGGGTGTTTCTGGCTGGGGGAGGTTCCCTGTAGCCATGGGGGGGGTGTTCCTGGCCGTAAGAGGGTCTCTGCAGCTCTGGTGGTGTGTTTCCTGGCCAGGGGAGGTTCCCTGCAGCCATGGGAGGGGGTGTTTCTGGCCGGGGGAGGTTCCCTGCAGCCCTGGGGGTGGGGGGTTCCTGGCTGGGGGAGGTGCCAGCCCTGGGAGCCAACAGCAATCCCCTTGCGTCTGCCGGTCAGGATGCAGCATCCCCCCCACTGCTGACACTAACCCCCCCCCGGTTCTGTCCCATCTAGGCCCAGCTGGTGGTTCTGTGCTTTCCCGTATAGCTTCCTCATCTTCGTGTACGACGAGATCCGGAAACTTATCCTGCGCCGGAACCCCGGAGGTGGGGGGCGACTTGGGGGGCTGATGGGGGGAGGTAGAAGGGGGCTGGAGGGCTATGAAGGAGACGGGGGAGGGGTAAGGAAGATGGGGGAGGGTGGGGTGATATGTGGGGGGAGGTGCCAAACAGGGGTGTTCTTCCCTAGCGTTAACCCCCCCCCTCTCTGTCACAGGCTGGGTCGAGAAGGAAACATACTACTGAGCCCCCCCCATCTCACTGCCAGCCGCCCCCCCCCCGTGCCGGAGACCACGAGGCTGGTGGGACTTTGGCTCAGAGGAAAGTGACTCGTCCCCCGACCCTGCCCCCGCCACCTATCCTCACCTGGGGGGGTATTTATTGTGTCACCAACATCCCCCCATCGCTGGGACCAAACCCAGGATCCCCAGAGCTAATGGGGGGCTGGGAGCAGTCGGGGGGGGCTCTTGTCTAGTGTGGGGGGGACAGTCACAGGAGATACAGACCCCCCCGGTCACACAGGGCCCCTGTCCTCTCCCCACCCCGGGGCATGTGTCTCACCCCCAAGCCACTGGTTCTTCCCCTCAGCACACAGATCCCTCCTCTTCCTCCCCCCCAGGTCACCCCCTTCTCCATTCCCAGTGGGGTACGGGGGGCAGGAGCCAGCCGCCAGCCCCAGACTGGGGGAGGGCATACTCGGGGGGGAGGGTCAGCAAAGCACCAGGGAGGGGGTGTGGAATAGAACCCAGGAGTCCTAACCCCTCCCCCCCGCATGCCTTTACCAAGCCAATAGCTTCCCCCTGCCAGTCTTGGGTGCCCCCCCCGCCCCTCCCCACCCCACCCCAGGGTCCTGTCTGAGGGGTTGGGGGATCCTGCTGCTGCCCCTTGACCCCAGACTCCAAGTTACGGACCAAGGGAAACCAGGGCCTCAGCCATGGGCCTGGTGTGTGTGTGTGTGGGGGGGTCCCTATGGCTGGGGGGAGGCAGAGGGGTTTGTCTCTCCCACCCACCCCCCCAGTGTCCATGGGAAGGGGTGTTGTGCTCACTCCCCCTCCCCCGCCCTGTGTGTGCTGGGGGGGGCCTTACCCCCCCACCCCCATTTGGGGATCGTGTGGTCATGTGACAAAAACAAACTCAATTTAACAAATAAAAACGAAATCAGCCCTGGACAATGTGCCGCACGTTGTGACGGGGGGGGGGGCCGGCACTGGGGGATGGGGACCAGGCTGGGGAACTCCCTGCCACTGGACAGGGTGGAGCCGGCGCCGGCAATTCCTGGCCCCCCCCCCGGGAATGGGGGAATGGGAGGCTGGAGCCGGCCAGGCCAAAAGACTGAGCGGGGTGGGGGGTGTCAGTCACTGCATGATGCGCCCCCCCCGGCTCCTCCCAGCTTCCCCCAGCTCAGGAACTGGGAGCCAGGGTCAGGTGCCTGGGGGGGTCATTGTTATGGCAACCAGTGGCTGTCTGTTGCCATGGCGACAGAGGATGACTGTTACTGACGTTGTTGGGCAGGGCCTGGGGAAGCCTGAGACCGAGGCTGCAGCTCCCCCCCCCCGCCTACACCCCCAGTGCTGGGATAGAACCCAGGCGTCCGGGCTCCCAGCCCCCCACCCCACTGACTGCCCTTAACAGAGCGGGGAGGGAGGTGCTGCCCTAGGCGCCCCAGCTCAGACCAGGGCTGCCCCAGTGGAGCTGTGTGGGGGAGGGGTCCATGCCCTCCAAGGGGCCGGAGCCAGCACCCCCCCAAATCCTCCCATGGGGTGAGTGGGGCAGGGGGCTCTCTGCAGTGCTTGGCCAGTGATCCCAGGGGCTGCTGGGGGCCCACTGAGCCCTGCAGCAGAGTCCCCAGAGCCCCCTCGCTGGGGGTCACACTCTGGCACCCACACATGGGGAATGGAGCCCCCCTCGCCCTGGGCCACTCGGGGGGGGGAGCAGGATTCAAGGCCCCGTTCTGATGGGGGCAGCATGAGGCTCTGACCAGGGCCTGGCCCCAGGAACGGCGCGTGGTGTGGGGAGCCCAGCCAGGGGCCACGTTCAGGGCCCAGCTGAGAGCAGCACGTTGGGGTCTGACCCAGTCTGAACCCCACACGTCCCCCTCATCCCTGTCAGCGCCCGGGGCTCTGGCTCCTGCTGGGTGCCTGGCTGGGTGCCCCCTGCTGCCATGGGGGCAGGCAGAGCGAGAGGTGCAGGGAACCCCTGGTACACAGTGTGGGGGGCAGCAGCCACCAGGCCAAGCTGCGGGGTGCCCCCAGCCTGGCACCTGCTGCCAGCTCCTGTCAGGGCTCTGCCCCAACTGCCTGGTGCCGCTGCTGCAATGCCCCAAAATCACTGCCCACAAACCAGTCTATATTGGGGGGGCTGCATATGGGGGGGCAAAGTCCGGGCCTGCCCTGCCAGCAGGACCGGGGGGAGGCAGAACTTGGCACCTGGAAACTCTTGGGTTTTGGCAGCTTAGAAATCTCTGAGCAGAGCCGGGTCGAATTCCTGGCGGAGCAGAGAAAGGGACCTGAACATTGGCCCCCCCCTTTATAATTGTCACGTCGAGTTGGTCTCAGAGATGCCCCTGACGTCAGGTGGGCCCAGCGTGGTCGTCTCGTCTGACCCCTGGTAGCTCGCAGGGCCCAGAACACCCCCCTCCCGAGCTGCGGCTGAGTCCCCGATGGCCCCAAGTCGCGGGTCACAGACTCACGTGACAGGGACTCCCCCACGGACACGAGTTCAACCAGCCAGTGACCCAGGCCCCAGTGCAGAGGAGGTGACACCCCATCCCCGGGTCTCTGCCAATCTGCCCCGGTGGAGAATTCCTGCCCCTGAGTCTGGTGACCAGTCAGCCCCTGCGCGTGGGGGTGAGACCCACCAGGCAGACCCCGGGGAAAGAATTCGCTGGGGTACCTCAGAGCCCCCCAGCTTGTGTCCATCCCCAGCCATGGGGGGGTTGCTACAGGAGTCGGCAAAGGGCCGTGCACCATTGCTGGTCGGCCGCCGTCCCCTCTCCCTGTCCCTATCCCCCCCCCACACACACAGAGTGAGGCCAGGTCGGTGTTTTCCCCCCACTGCTCCGCTGGGTCGAACCTCCCCTCATCTCAGGGTGGCACTTGCCGCTGGCCAGTTCGTCTCCCTTTGTTCTGGGGGCCACCCTGGCGCTGAACTGAAGCGGCTCTGGCCCCTGCCTGGCGTTTATCCCTCCGCCGGGCTCCCCGCAGAGCCCCGGGCTCCCCGCAGCCTGTGGCTGGGCAGCCGGACGAGCCAAGCCCTTTGCAGCTCCTGTCACAAGGTGGGTTTTCCCTGTCGCCCTTCTCTGCCCCGGCCCAGGCTGAATTCACCTTCCTACACAAGGGAGCCCAGAACAGCCCCCACTATTCCACGAGGTCTCCCCCCAGCCTTGCACTAATGCCTCCTGTCTCCCCTGGAAGCCCCTCACCTGGGCACCCCAGGGCTGCATCCCGCTGACGGCTCAGCCAGCCTGCGATCAGCCAATACACCGGGTGCGTCTCCTCCTCGGTCCCTCCGACGGGCACGGCCCCCGCACACATCAAAACAGGCTCGTTAGGCCCTGGATGCGGGACCTGGCGCTTGGCACGTTAAATCCCATCCGCCTCTGTGACTTCAGTTTACAGGGTCGCCCAGATCAGCGGGTGGGATATTCCGGTCCTCCCCCGCCCTGCCAATGCCTCCCCACCCTGTGCCAGCCGCAAACCCCCCCGTGGGCCAAGGGCCGTAATGAACCCGGTAAATACGGCTGGTCCCAAGAGGGAGCCGGGAGGGGCTCCGCTAGCGACTCCCCAGCCTGGCAGTTCCCCTTTGGGGTGACGCGCTGTCGTCCCCCCTTCAACCACTTCCTTGTCCCCCTTCTCGGTCTCATAGTAACCCCCTTCTCCCGTGTGAGGGACAGGCTTGGGGGGGGGAGCTGGGCCAAATGCCTCCTGGCCCCAGGGAGACTCAAGCCACCGAGTGTCCTATGGCTGAGATACCAGCTCTCATCTCAGTGACTGTCACCCCCCAACTCCAGCCACCGTCACCCCCCAACTCCAACCGTCACCCCCCAACTCCAGCCAGCGACTGTCACCCCCCAACTCCAGCTGTCATCCCCCGACTCCAGCCAGCAACACAATCGGACAAATACCGACAATCCCTTTCTGCCATTTCCACGACTCACTCTCTGCAGTTCACTGACCTTGGAACAGATCCTGTCATGTCAGGAACCCCCCCGGGGCCCTTCCTCATCTGAATCTCCTGGGAATCACCTGGTCACCCCCAATTCTGATCCCGGCCTCGGGGGCCCACGCTGGGTGCAGCCTCCTGGCCCTGCGCAGAACTCGCTGCACTGCACACCCAGGTCGGCACTTTGGGGGCCCAACTCCCCTTGATCCCTGGGGATAGGCTGGGGCTGTGAATTTGCGAGTGTCCCGCTGGCGGCAAGGCGGGCGTGGGGCTCAGGGGCCCAATGTGTGTAGTGGGGGGGGCTGCGGGCCAGCAGGGTAACAGGCACCTCAGGCTGGGGAATGAAGGGGACACAGACTGTACCCAGGGAACCTGTCGTGCCCCCCAGCTGCCCCCAGCCCCTTCCGTCCAGTCCCCAGGCCCCACAGCCCCCGCCGGGGTTTGCACATGGCTCTGAAGACAATTCGGGGGGGTCCACAGGGGCCCCCATGCCAAGGGAGGGACAAGTCTCTTGGGGCACTGGAGGAGGGTGCAGGGGGACCCCTTTGCCCTGCTCCCAGCCCCACACGGCAGCCAGCTCCACTCCTGAACACGGCCTTTAATGGGGAAAGACACAGATACAGCGTCACTCCTGGGGGGGCATGGGGGGACCCCAGCCCGGCCAGCGTGGGAAGCCCAGGGTCAACTCAACAGTGAGAGGAAATGGAGAACCCTGGTCCGGAGCAGGACCCCTGCAATGGGGGACATGGGGGTGATTGGGGGGCTGGGGGCATCAGGTGGGAAGTCGAGAAGGTGGAGGGAGCCGGGAGAAGGTGTCTGAGAGGCTGGTAGAAATGGCAGCAAAGAGTGACCATGATCTGGGGGATCCCTGCCCCCCCAGGGGGTCCTGCCAGAAGGGGGGCTGGGAGGAGGCCCCAGAACCCCAGGGGGTGCAGCCAGAAGGGTGGGCTTGTGGGGGGTCCCTGCCCCCTAGGGGGTGCTGCCGGGGGGTCCCTGCACCCCCATCACACGGGCTCCATCTGCAGCTCATCAGCCTCCCCCGACTCCAGCTCATGGAAGGCAGCGTGGGAGCCGATCACCACCAGGGTGGCACCTGCGGGGGGCGACAGAGAGGTGGGGGGATCAGAGAGACAGCGACACTGTCCCCCCGCTGCCCCCAACTCCACCTCCCCTCCCCCGCTGCCCCCAACTCCACCTCCCCCGCTACCACCAGCTGCCCTCCCCTCCCCCACTGCCCCCAAGTCCACCTCCCCTCCCCCGCTACCCCCAGCTGCCCTCCCCTCCCCCGCTGCCCCCAACTCCACCTCCCCTCCCCCGCTATCCCCAGCTGCCCTCCCCTCCCCCGCTATCCCCAACTTCACCTCCCCTCCCCCGCTGCCCCCAACTCCACCTCCCCTCCCCCGCTATCCCCAGCTGCCCTCCCCTCCCCCGCTGCTCCCAACTCCGCCTCCCCTCCCCCGCTGCCCCCAACTCCCCCTCCCCCTCACTGCACCCCCACTATCCCCAACTTGCCTCCCCTCTGCCGCTGCACCCCATAGATCCCCTCTGCCCCCAGCTCCCCTCCCCCGCTGCGCCCAGCTCCCCTCCCCTCCCCAGCTGTACCCCATAGGCCCCTGCTGCCCCCAGCTCCCTTCCCCTCCCCCGCTGCCCCCAGCTGCCCCCCTCCCCCTCACTGCACCCCCACTGTCCCCAACTTGCCTCCCCTCTGCCGCTGCACCCCATAGATCCCCTCTGCCCCCAGCTCCCCTCCCCCGCTGCCCCCAGCTCCGCCTCTCGCCTGCTGCATCCCATGGACCGCCATTGCCCCCAGCTCCCTTCCCCTCCCCTCCCCTGCTGCCCTCAGCTCCCCTCCCCTCCCCAGCTGTACCCCATAGACCCCTGCTGCCCCCAGCTCCCCTCCCCTCCCCTCCCCCGCTGCCCCCAATTCTGCCTTCCCTCCAGTGCACCCCATACATGGCCCCGATTTCCAGCCCTGCTCCTCCTGCTGTTGCATCTCAGGCCCTCAGCCCCTCCCCCTCTGCACCCCAGTTCCATAGCCCCTCCCCTCCCCACCAGCTGCCCCCAAATCCCCCTGCCCCTGTTGCACCGCTCACCCCTGTCAATCTGCCCCCCAACCTTCCCCCACTGACCCCGAGTGACAGGAGAGGAACAGCCCATGGGGGGTGGGGCAGGCATAGATGGGGGGGTATTTCCCCTCCCCCACACTGAGCTCTTCAGCAGGTTCTGCGCCCTAAGGGCCCATGGACAAGCCCCCCCAGGCAGCAGCTGACGGGGGCTTGGGTTACACTCCGGGTCAGGGGTTGCTCACCCAGCACCCAGAAGACGGCGGATCCGGCCCCTGCCAGCCAGAAGAAGGGGAAGGAGACGCCCCCGGCCAGTCCATACTGGTGAGCCGTGCCGAGCTCCCGGCCTGGCCGCGCCAGAGAGAGAGAGAGAGAGAGAGAACAAGGGGTGAGGGGAGCCCAGCCCCCCCCAGCCAGTCAGCCAGCTCCCCGACAGCCCGTCCCCGTCCCCTGAGCCAGCCAGCCCCCCACCAGCCCCCCAAGCCAGCCAGCCCCCCGAGCCCACCCCCCGCCAGTCTGAACTGGTGAGCCGTGCTGGGCTCCTGGCCTGGCCGCGCCAGAGAGAGAGAGAATGGGAGGTGAGGGGAGCCCAGACCTCCCCCAAGCCAGCCAGCCCCACACTTTTGTGTGTGTGTGTGTGTGTGTGTGTGTGTAAAGATTAAGATATTAGTTATTGGTCATAAATCAGATTGTTCTCATAATAAATGTGGCATCTTTGTCTCGCCCCCTGAACAGATCCCGTGTAGTTTTGTCTGTACAACGTTATTGGTGGAGAATGCAAAGGGAGAGCAAGCATAGAATCCACCGTTATTATAAAAACTGGTGTGCACTCCGTCAGCTTTAGTGAGCCTGGCGCTATAGGGAAAAGACTGTAACTTTCAGTTAACTAACCACAAACTCTGAAAGAAATAAGAGTTTAGGTTTGAATCTTGTTCAAACAGGAAAATACTAGGCACTGAGAATTGTGATGATTAAGAGGTATAGACACCCTCAGTCGTAGCAGGGCTGAGGAACGGGAGAGGTTTAGCATCCCTCTCTCCACCCCGGACTGCTGGGGGGAAATAATTGGAGGTGGGTATACCCCCGGTTGTAGTAAGGTCGGGCAACCGGAGGAGGACTTAGACATCCTCGCTCCACACTGAAAAATCCTAGGTGCAGACACCCTCAGCCGTAGCAAGACTGAGCTAAAGAGGAGAACGTAGTGCTTCTCGCTCTGATCCTGGGAAGGATTTGTATAGCTGCTGTATGAACCCTCGGTGGTAGGAAGCCGGGTGATACAGAGGGAGGTTAGTCTCTCCCCCTCTGGCCCAGAGAGGGTGAACTTGCTCCTTCAGGAATTAAAAAAAGGGAAAATTGCTCTTTCAGAAGTTGTAAGCTGCTTCTTTAGGAATTAGGGCTTATAGTGCTTAATATTTATCAATTTGGTTTTGTTGTGGTTGGTTGTTAATCACAACTGTTGGAAAAAATGTTTAAGAAAACACTGTCTAAAGATATCCTTAAAAAAAATTGGCAAGGTACTTATTAATATATAAACCCTCAACTCCAATGAAAAAGGAAGCAGCCGCAGTTTGGCCTCTCTGGAAAACCTGTAATGAGGTATTCCTTCAATTGGCTAAATGTAAAAATGAAAAACTGCACCAAGATTTACAAGCCTCTGCTGCAAAAGCAGAGAAATAAAAATGTATGTAGTACCCAAACCCAGTTAAATGCCCTTAATGTTGGCTACAGAGAGTTAAAACAGCACCCTCACATCTTACAGCAGCAGTAACATCAAAAGGAGGAACATCTGAGACCCCAAAAGGGGGAAATTTTTGGGACCCCTCTGGAGAGTGGGAAGAAGGTAGATTCCTCCTCCCAGGGCCAACAGTAACAACAGTGCCTGCTTCTGCCTCAGACCTCCAGGCCATGGCAAAGTGGCTGGGAATTTTAAAATAAAAAAAATTTAAACTCAAAGAAATGAACCACTTAATTAGCATTTGTGCAGTCCTGAGTACCGAACACACTGTGGCAGAGACGGAGCAGGGTCTGCCATGTTGGAGCACTGTGCAAATATATTTCTAAGCTTCTATCTTTCAGGCTCTGAACCAGAACCTCAGGAGAGCTGGTACCAGCTGAAGAGTTATAAAATCCCATGGTTATAGTGTCGCGACAACGTCTGTGTTCAGTGTTCTGTGTTGCCCGTTCTGTGTCTGTCTCTAGTGGTGTCCTGTGCTGGCACTGGGTCCAGAAAGAGAGGGGTTACTACACTAGACGGCAAATGTCTTTTCTGCTCTCTACTTCCCCCATGTCCACCCAACTTATCAATCACCACTTATGTCCAGAAGACTTTGGTCCCCAGTGCATCAGGTTTATTTTGGTTAGGTTCTCTAATAGTCCTTTTGTTATTGATACATTTGTATTGTTAGTTACATTTGCTTGTATTCTTAATTCCACACTTTCCTCTGTGCTCCCTGGTTGTCCTTCTGCAAGCCCTGAATGGGGAGTTCTTGGGCCCCCATAATCTGTAAGACCTTGGCCCATGGTTGTAGGGCCTCATCTTTCAGGTCCCCAGAAACCTCTTAAGAACAACTGTTAAAAATAAGGGATTCTGCCACATTTTAGCAACTAAATGTTAATTTAAGTCCAAATCAGCTTAACCTTGCATGACAACTGTGGTCCTGCTAAAAAATCTTATTTGTTGTGTGTGCTTAAGAAGGTCCTGACCTCAGTAACTTCTATTGTTTGATGGCTATTGCAGCATCAAACCTGGGCCTCAGTTTATTTGTCAATGTACCCAATGTTTGTAATGGGGATGGTTTTACTGTATTCCCAATTATTAGAACTATCATTGTTTGCATTTCTGTGTAGGTTATATCTGGTGTTTAGTCCATTGTAATAGGTTTAGTTATATTCACCTGGTTATAATTGTTTGGTTTGTTTGCAACAGATCACCTGTGCCCTACAATGACAACAACTGTAATAATCATAGATCAAGGGGCAGAGTGTTGTAGGAGCAGCCCATATCATTTTTCATCCCAACATAGTCCTATTAGTAATCCTAACTGTTATGTTGGTTCTGCCTTAAAACAATTACATAAAGTATGACCCATTCAATACCCCTGGATTGAAGGGTCAAAAGGGGGACAATGTAGAACTGATGAATGAAATTGTTTTTAATTGTTCTTTATTCCTGTACTTTATTAATGTAAATTCATAAGTAAAGTTTTATGAATGAAACAACGTTCATTCATAAAACCGATTACCCCAAGAACTGGCTAATTGACAATGAAGATGCTTGTTAAAAGCCAGAGCTGTTCAGTCAGCTGCCTTTGTAAAAGCAGCAGAGAGTCCTGGGGCACCTTAGAGACTAGCAGACGTATTGGAGCAGGAGCTGTGGTGGGTGAATGGTCACTTCGTCGGATGCAGGGATTCACCCACCACAGCTCCTGCTCCAAAATGTCCGTTAGTCTCTAAGGTGCCCCAGGACTCTTCGCTGCTGCTACAGATCCAGACTAACAGGGCTACCCCTCTGACACCTGCCTTTGTAAGTTTCACTGTCAATCCAATTCCTGCTTAAATCGCTGAGCCTTGGCCTGTTTCAGTGTTGTAACTTCTGTTCACCAGTCACTACACTTGCCTGCATTGTAATTCCTGTTCACTGTTTGCCATCCTGGAATTCAAACCCCATTTTCAAACACTCACTCCATTTTGTAAAAGCTTCCTCCAACCTTCCTTTGTGCAAACCGGGCAGAGTCCAGGTGCAACAGAAGGAAGATCAAAGCCAGGTCCCAGGCTGCCAGTCGCCTGCAATTGACGGGTGATCAATCCAAACCCAGAGGCAGTGAGACAGCAAGACCTATAGACTCTGGATTCAGACTAAAGCCTCCAGAAAGGATGGGTGAGATGGGAGACCTGAAGGGGTAACGTTCTGCTGCCAACATCTGTGTGTGCGTGTGTGCAGATATTAGTCAAGTATCAGAGGGGTCGCCGTGTTAGTCTGGATCTGTAAAAGCAGCAGAGTCCTGGGGCACCTTAGAGACTAACAGACGTTTGGAGCAGGAGCTTTCCTGGGTGAATACCTTCATCGGATTCATGTCATATTACTTATTGGTCATAAATCAAATTGTTATCTTAATAAATGTGGCATCTTTGTCTTGCCCCTGAAAAGATCCTGTGTAGTTTTGTCTGTACAACACCAGCCCCCCACGCCTGCTCCCCCAGCCAGAGAATGGAGGTGTGTGAGGGGAGCCCAGACCCGCCCCCGCCCGAGACAGACAGCCCCCTGCACCTGCCCAAGCCAGCCAGCGCCCCAAGCCCGCCTCCCGGCCAGTCCGCACAGGTGAGCCATGCTGAGCTCCTGGCCTGGGCACGCCAGAGAGAGAGAGAACAGGGGGATGAGGGGAGCCCAGACCCCACCCGAGCCAGCCAGCCCCCAGCACCCCCTGGAGGGGATGGGCCCTGCATCCTGCTCCTGCCCCCAAGCCAGCCAGTCCCTTGTGCCCCCCGCAAGCCAGCTAGGCCCCCGCATCCCCTGAAGGGGATGGGCCCTGGGCCCCCACTCACCGAACAGCACGAGCCGGGACTGCTGGGTTCGCAGGTAGATGAGGTAACAGGCCCCAAAGAAGACGGCCAGTGCCACTAGGAGCAGGGGGGAGGTGATCCTGGGAGGGGGAATGGCAGAGGGTTGGGGGGGCCATACCCTCCATACTCTGCCCCCCTTGGCTTACATATGTTCCCCTGTTTCACACCCCTCCCCCACAGCCTTTGCAGAACCAGCCTATTCCAAGGCTCCCCAGCTCCGAAGCTCCCCCCTGGACCCACGCCAACCTGCCCCACCCCCTGGGTCCCCGTCCACCAGCCCCTGGGCCCCCCTCCGCCTGCCCCGGCTCACAGGCAGTAGAGGATGAGCCCCAGGAAGACGCAGACGTAGTTGCTCTGGAAATACTCCACGTTGCGCGCCAGGCGCTGGCACAGCTCCCCGAAGTTCCGGGGCTTCCCGAACCGGCGCTGGTCAGCAAAGCTGCCCCACGGGCGCAGGGCGGCCCGACGCTCCTCCAGCCACTTCTTGGCGGGGCCCTGGGGCAGCAGGGCTGGGATGGAGATCCTGGGGGGCCGAGAGATGGGGCACCTCTGAGCCGCAGCGCCCCCCCGGCACACCCACTGGCCCCCCACATTGATCCCTGCCCCACAGTGCCCCCTACTGTGCCCCGCCCCGCAGCACCCCCTATTGTGCCCCCACCCCGCTCCCTGCCCCGCAGCGCCCTCTACTGTGCCCCTGCCCTGCCCCCTGCCCCACAGAGCCCCCTACTGTGCCCCCACCCCGCTCCTTGCCCCACAGCACCCCCAGCCTGCTCCCTGCCCCACAGCGCCCCCTACTGTGCCCCGCCCCGCAGCACCCCCTATTGTGCCCCCACCCCGCTCCCTGTCCCGCAGCGCCCCCTACTGTGCCCCTGCCCTGCCCCACAGCGCCCCCGCCCCGCTCCCTGCCCCACAGCGCCCCCTACTGTGCCCCCGCCCCGCTCCTTGCCCCACAGCACCCCCGGCCTGCTCCCTGCCCCACAGCGCCCCCTACTGTGCCCCCACCCCGCTCCTTGCCCCACAGCACCCCCGGCCTGCTCCCTGCCCCACAGTGCCCCCTACTGTGCCCCGCCCCGCAGCACCCCCTATTGTGCCCCCACCCCGCTCCCTGCCCCGCAGCGCCCTCTACTGTGCCCCTGCCCCGCCCCCTGCCCCACAGAGCCCCCTACTGTGCCCCCACCCCACAGCGCCCCTACTGTGCCCCCGCCCCGCTCCCTGCCCCGCAGCGCCCCCTACTGTGCCCCTGCCCCGCCCCCTGCCCCACAGAGCCCCCTACTGTGCCCCTGCCCTGCCCCCTGCCCCACAGAGCCCCCTACTGTGCCCCCACCCCACAGCGCCCCCTACTGTGCCCCCGCCCCGCTCCCTTCCCCAGAGCGCCCCCTACTGTGCCCCCGCCCTGCTCGGCCCCTGCCCCGCAGCGCCCCCTACTGGGCCCCCGCCCCCGCCCCGCTCCCTGCCCCGCAGCGCCCCCTACTGTGCCCCTGCCCCGCCCCCTGCCCCACAGAGCCCCCTACTGTGCCCCTGCCCTGCCCCCTGCCCCACAGAGCCCCCTACTGTGCCCCCACCCCACAGCGCCCCCTACTGTGCCCCCGCCCCGCTCCCTTCCCCAGAGCGCCCCCTACTGTGCCCCCACCCTGCTCGGCCCCTGCCCCGCAGCGCCCCCTACTGGGCCCCCGCCCCGCTCCCTGCCCCGCAGCGCCCCCTACTGTGCCCCTGCCCTGCCCCCTGCCCCACAGAGCCCCCTACTGTGCCCCCACCCCACAGCGCCCCTACTGTGCCCCCGCCCCGCTCCCTTCCCCAGAGCGCCCCCTACTGTGCCCCCACCCTGCTCGGCCCCTGCCCCGCAGCGCCCCCTACTGGGCCCCCGCCCCGCTCCCTGCCCCACAGAGCCCCCTACTGTGCCCCCGCCCCGCCCCCATCCCCCCGCAGCTCCCTACTTCGTGCCGAGGGGTCCCGCAGGCTCCTGCTCGGCGGGCGGGGGGAAGGGAAGGTCCGAGCCGCCTTTCCCGGCCATGGTGCTCAGCGCCCGGGGGCTGCGGAGAGGGGGGGCAGGACGTGAAACCAGGCACCCGCCCCCCCGGGAGCTGCAGCTGGGGGGGCTGCGGGGCTGCTCCCTCCCGGGTTGCCATGGCGACGACTCCCGCTCACCTGCCGCCTGGTCCAGCGCGGCCGCCGCTCGCTGCCTCGACGTGGCGACCAGGCGGGGCGGGGCGGGGCGGGGGGGGGGGAACTTTGGGGCGGGGCGCGGTGCATACTGGGAAATGGAGTCTGGCCGCAAGGGCTTGTGGGAGATGGAGTCCAGCCCCTCCCCCTCGCGGGCTATGGGGCGCGGTCTGGGGACTAGCTGGGGGGCAGGAGGGAGGTTCGAGGGCTTTGGGGGGGCGGGTCTCAGCCCCCGTCCTTTCTTTCAACTCCTCTTATGCAACATTTTTAATAGTCTTATTTGCATGTATGCAAATCCATGGGCACCGTTTTGACAACTAGCTGTGAACTTTCCTTGCGAAGCTGCAGGTGGCTGGGGGGGGCAGCCAGGCCCCGGGGTTCCTACGCCTCCCTCCCTGCTCCCACCTGTACAGCCCCCCAAGCCCTCCGGCTCCTCCCCAGAGAGAAGGCCAGAAGGGACCAAAAGAGCAGCCAGTGGGAGCCCCCCCCACGAGGGCCCCCCCTTCCCCCCCCCCCGTCAGGGCCTGGCTGCAGCAAGAGGGGCACGAGCAAGTCCCAGGTTCCGTGGTACGTCCCATGGCCCCGGCCCATCGACGGTGACCTTCTCCGCCCTTCAAAAATCCACATGTGCCCGTGAGGGCACGGCTTCCCCCTTAGCGAGTCCCATGTGTGTGTGCGCCTGTACCCTTAACGCCCACCCCCCGTGTGTGTGCACCTGTACCTTTAACTCCCCCTCATGTGTGTGCGTCCTGTATCCTTAACTCTCCCCCTGTGTGTGCGCCTGTACCCTTAACTCCCCCCCATGCTGTGCGCGCCTGTACCCTTAATGCCCACCCCCCGTGTGTGTGCACCTGTACCTTTAACTCCCCCTCATGTGTGTGCACCTGTACCATTAATCCCCCATGCTGTGTGCGCCTGTACCCTTAACCCTGCATGCTGTGTGCACCTGTACCCTTAACCTCCTCACATGCTGTGTGTGCACCTGTACCCTTAACCCCCCACCGTGTGTGCACCTGTACCCTTAACCCCCTCACACGCTGTGTGCGCGCCTGTACCCTTAACCCCCCACCATGTGTGCGCCTGTACCCTTAACCCCCCACGCTGTGTGTGTGCCTGTACCCTTAACCCCTCCCCACAATGTGTGTGTCTGTTTCCCTAACTCTCCCATGCTGTGTGCGCCTGTACCCTTAACCCCCCACCGTGTGTGCGCCTGTACCCTTAACCCCCAATGCTGTGTGTGTGCCTGTACCCTTAACCCCCCATGCTGTGTGTGCCTGTACCCTTAACGCCCACCCCCCGTGTGTGTGCACCTGTACCTTTAACTCCCCCTCATGTGTGTGCGTCCTGTATCCTTAACTCTCCCCCTGTGTGTGCGCCTGTACCCTTAACTCCCCCCCATGCTGTGCGCGCCTGTACCCTTAATGCCCACCCCCCGTGTGTGCACCTGTATCTTTAACTGCCCCTGGTGTGTGTGCGCCTGTACCCTTAACTCCCCCCCATGCTGGGTGCGCCTGTACCCTTAACGCCCACCCCCTGTGTGTGCACCTGTATCTTTAACTGCCCCTGGTGTGTGTGTGCGCCTGTACCCTTAACTCCCCCCCATGCTGTGCGCGCCTGTACCCTTAATGCCCACCCTCCGTGTGTGTGCACCTGTACCTTTAACTCCCCCTCATGTGTGTGCGTCCTGTACCCTTAACTCTCCCCCTGTGTGTGCGCCTGTACCCTTAACTCCCCCCCATGCTGTGCGCGCCTGTACCCTTAATGCCCACCCCCCGTGTGTGTGCACCTGTACCTTTAACTCCCCCTCATGTGTGTGCGTCCTGTACCCTTAACTCTCCCCCTGTGTGTGCGCCTGTACCCTTAACTCCCCCCCATGCTGGGTGCGCCTGTACCCTTAATGCCCACCCTCCGTGTGTGTGCACCTGTACCTTTAACTCCCCCTCATGTGTGTGCGTCCTGTACCCTTAACTCTCCCCCTGTGTGTGCGCCTGTACCCTTAACTCCCCCCCATGCTGTGCGCGCCTGTACCCTTAATGCCCACCCCCCGTGTGTGTGCACCTGTACCTTTAACTCCCCCTCATGTGTGTGCACCTGTACCATTAATCCCCCATGCTGTGTGCGCCTGTACCCTTAACCCTGCATGCTGTGTGCGCCTGTACCCTTAACCTCCTCACATGCTGTGTGCACCTGTACCCTTAACCCCCCACCGTGTGTGCACCTGTACCCTTAACCCCCTCACACGCTGTGTGCGCGCCTGTACCCTTAACCCCCCACCATGTGTGCGCCTGTACCCTTAACCCCCCACGCTGTGTATGTGCCTGTACCCTTAACCCCTCCCCACAATGTGTGTATCTGTTTCCCTAACTCTCCCATGCTGTGTGCGCCTGTACCCTTAACCCCCCACCGTGTGTGCGCCTGTACCCTTAACCCCCAATGCTGTGTGTGTGCCTGTACCCTTAACCCCCCATGCTGTGTGCGCCTGTACCCTTAACTCCCCCACACGCTGTGTGTGCACCTGTACCTTTAACTGCCCCTGGTGTGTGTGCACCTGTACCCTTAATCCCCCTGCTGTGTGCGCCTGTACCCTTAACCCCCTCACACACTGTGTGTGTCTGTTTCCCTCACTCTCCCATGCTGTGTGTGCTAGAAGACAGTGTCAGGCATTTAGGTGCACTGGCCCTTTGCTCTGCCAGATACTTAAAAACTGCCATGGGGACACTGAGGCACCAACACCGTATTCATGGGCTGTAAAACGGCTGGATCCTATCTAAAGCCAGCATGTCCCTGATCTCAAACCACAATTTGAAGACTTCAATATCTCAGACATCGGTTAGGGTTTGTTATAGAAGTGGATGGGTAGGGTTCTGTGGCCTGCTTTGTGCAGGGGGTAGGACTAGATGATCACATTGGTCCCTTCTGACCCTGGAGTCTATGAGTCTATGAGTCTCTCTCTCCAGGTTCTGGGCTGCTTTCCCAGTGACTGTGAACGGGGAACACCTAATGGGGAGATTCCCTCTCACCTCAGGGAAGAGATCCCCCCGGGGGTCTTTCCCCTTCTCCTCCCAATCCTCCCCTTTCAGGTCCAGGGGTCCCCTCACTCTCCTCCCATCCAGCAGCTTGAATGTGAAGAACCCTGTGGATTCCTGGGGCACCACCAGCTGCCTCTACTTCCCCTTGGGGAGCCCATTCCCGGTACAGGAATCCCTTCTCCCGCAGGACTCTGTCCCTGCAGCCTTCCCCAAGGGGGTTTGCAGCGCTGTGGCCAGCAAGTTCCCTCAGCTTCTCCAAGGAGGGATCCCTCTGCAGCTCAGTCTGGGATTCAGCGGCTGGGCAGGGAGTGGGACCTGCTCCCTCTCGCTGGCTGGGCCTGGGGTCACAGCCCCCCTGAGCCCTGTCCCTGGTAGCTCCCTCCCTGCTGTGTAATCACTTCCCAGCAGCACGTCTGGACCAGGCAAACCTGTTTGGCAGCCGACCTGCCCTGCCTGGGTGTCCCCCCACTCAGCTGGGGTCTCAGCTCCCCCCATGCTCAGCGCTGCCCTTGCTGTCCCAGTGGGGACAGGCAGCGAGCTCTTTGCTCTGGTCACAGCATCAGAGCCAGCGTGAGCCCCCTCTCCGGTGTGCAGGGGGCGGGGAGCATCTCTCCCTCCCACTCAGCCCCAGGGGGCTGGTTACAGGTAGGCAGGTATCCTGAGCCCAGCAGCCCCTCCCCCCTGCCAGCCAGGTCATTTGCATTTTCACTGACCATTTCCATCCTAGCCAATTGGTTCCCTGGATTTGAATTCAAACCCGCGGCCGTTACAGGAGCGGGGCCTGGATCCTGTCCCGTGGGGAGACAGTCACCCCCCAACAGGGCCTCCCAGCCGATATCCTGGAGAACCCCAACTACCACCCAGCCCGACCCCTTCTGGGTCTGCACAGGGATCTGGGCCATAGGCAGGGCGAGGGGCTTCACCCCAGGGACCTTCACCCAGGTCCCACAGCCCCTCAGCATCTGGGGCTGCACTACCCCAGTTCTCTCTGTCCCAGGGTCTCGCCCTCGCAGGCGTGTTTCCCCACTGACCCCTGGGCAGCCCCCTATGTCTCTCTGCTCCACCATCACCAGTCCACGCTGCTGCTGCTTCTCCTGCAGCTTTTCCTCGGGCTCTTGCTTTCTCTCACGGTCCTCTCGCTCTCTTGGGCTCTGCTCCCATCCCATCCGTCTCCAATCTCCTGATGGGGAACCCAATCGTGAAGACTCTCGTCTGATTGGGGACCAGACTCCCGGGGATGCCTGGCTGATGCTCCAGCTACTCCCAGATCCTCTTGTAGCCCCATCTGGGTCAGGAATCTGCTCCTCAGAGCGGTGCTTCTCCTCCACCTGCAGGATTAACTGTGCCTTGGTGAATTTCCCCATGCGTAACCCTCTCTTTGTGCACAGGATCACAATGTCCTTCTCAAGGAGATGGTGACAGGCCATCACTTCACCGTTCCCAAGTGGCTCTGGACTCACAGGCCTGTGTGCTCTTGGCTCCCCCATGGTTTCCAGGAAGAACCCCGGGTGTGCCAGCCCTTCTCGTGATCACCACCTCTTTGCCAGGGTTGAGCTGCAGCCTCCTCCGCCCCTGGCACTGCTCCTGCAATCCCCAGGGGAACCCTGCTACTGCAAAGATCCTTCTCTCTCCCAGGGTCGAGCGGCAAGCTCCTCCGCCCCTGAGACTGCTCGCTGCAGTCCTCAGGGGGACCCCGTTACTCCAACAGTCCTTCTCGCTGGTCACACACTCCCAGAGGTTAACTGCCCCCTGAAACCGCCCCTCTCTGAGCCTTCAGCACGCCTGGTCCTCATTATCCCTCCTTTGTTTTACTGCTCCCCAGTCACTTACTGCAAGCAGCGCCATTCACGGGGTGCAGTAGGTCCCACCACTGCCACCAATTGTCACGGAGTCACCGGGCGATGCTCTGGAACTGCTCCCCACCAAGCCAGGCAGGACTTTGGGGAGCCTCCTCTCCCTTGGAGCAGACTTGTTCAGGGCAAGAAGCTCACACAGCTTCACCTCCTGGGTCTCTCCTTGGAGCATTCAGCATCCTCTGCCCCTCCGTGTGCTTCCCACAGCGAGTCCACCCCAGGTGGGGTCCTGGGGAAGCCACAGGGTCCTGCACCCCCACTTTGCAGTCAGACGTGACTCTCAGCCAGCCAGTAACACAGAGGTTTATTTGATGACAGGAACAGGGTCTAACACAGAGCTTGTAGATACAGTGAACCAGACCCCTCGGCTGGGTCCATTCTGGGGGGCAGTGAGCCAGACCCCCACGTCTGCCCTCAGCCAGCTCCAGACTAACCACCCCTCCAGCCCCTCCTCTCTGCTCAGCCCCTTTCCCGGGCCAGGAGGTCACCTGATCTCTTTGTCTCCAACACCTTCAGCTGGCACCTTTGCAGAGGGGGGGCCCAGGCCATCAGTTGCTAGGAGACAGAGGGTCAGGCATTTAGGTGCACTGGCCCTTTGCTCTGCCAGATACTTAAGAACTGCCATGGGGACACTGAGGCATGAACACAGTATTCAGAGAAAACATTAAGAACTTTCCTAGTTCATCACAGTACCCTTAACCCCCCCCACATGCCGTGTGCGCGCCTGTACCCTTAACCCCCCACACACTGTGTGCGCCTGTACCCTTAACCCCCCCACATGCTGTGTGCGCGTCTGTACCCTTAACCCCCCCACACACTGTGTGCCCTTGTTTCCCTGACCCTCCCATGCTGTAGTTATCGCTCCTCCATATGCCCGTTTAGTTAATATTTTTCGTTCTCCCCTCCCCTCGAGGATGCCGGGTGCCGGGGCCCCACTAATAAACACAGGCTACTGCAAAGAGTTTGTGGGGTTATTTATTTAGGGGGTTTGGGGCAGGGGCTCCCCCCTGGCTGTCCCTGTTCTCCTCCCTGGGAGGGGAAGGGGCAGATTTTCTTCCTGCTGCAGAGATGGTTCAGAGCCCCCCTAGCCGGAGCCAGGATCTCCAGCCCCTCATTTCTGGTGGGACAGCTCCCGGGACAGCTGGCAGAGGCCGCAGGGCCCACAGCACGTCATGACCAGCCAATCGTCGCAGATACTGCCCTGTGGGGAGAGGGGGGTTAGCGGGGCCAGACCGGCCAGGAACAGCTACGTGGCGTTATCAGTCTCACCAACCACCCGGGCCTGCCATGGCCCTGGGCGCGCCAAGAGGGAAAAAGGATCCCAGCTTTGGGAACCCGCCCGCCCCCGGCCCAGAACCCAGCCCCGCCCTCGGGACTTGTCCCCGTGGCTGGTTCCCTCCTGGGAGGAACTGACACCGAATTTGGGTTCAGCGACGGCCGGGCAGGAGGTTTTACTCCTCGCAGGTCGGTGCCCCTGGCTGAGTGGGGAGGGGGCAGGCGAGGGCGTGAAGGGCCACATGGGCCAGGCCCCATGCGGGCCAAGATGTTGGCTGGGACTCCGGGGGCTCTGGCTGGAAACTGTCCCTCCCCCCGGACCTGCCCAGCCTCACCTCGATGTGGTACCGTTCCCGCACCCCCGTGCGTAGGGCCAGCAAGGTACCGGGCAGGCAGGGCAGGAAGCAGGACTCGCCGAAGTCCTGGGATACCTGGCAGGCCAGGATGCAGGGCACAAAGGTACCGCAGAGACCTGCCGGGGGGGCGGTGTTACAGACCCGAAACTGGGATCCACACCCCTGAGCCTCCCCACAACCTGCCCTGGGAACCCCCCCGACACCCCCGCACCAGAGCCTCCCCACAACCCGCCCTGGGAACCCCTCTGACACCCCCACCTCAGAGTCTCCCCACAACCCGCCCTGGGAACCCCCCTGACACCCCCACCTCAGAGCCTCCCCACAACCCCCCTGAAACTCCCCCGACACCCCCACCCCAGAGCCTCCCCACATCCCCCCTTGGAACCCCCCTGACACCCCCACCCCAGAGCCTCCCCACATCCCCCCCGGGACCCCGGCCCCCCAGGGAGCCCCCTGACTCACACACGCCCATGTCCGCGAAGCAGTCACACATCCCAGAGCTCCAGGCGTTGGAGTTGCCATAGGAGTAGCTGGTCTGTACCCGGCCGGGCTGCGTTATCTCCGCCTGGTAGGCCATAGTGGAGTCTGGGGGGCCACGGGGGTGTCAGCCCGGACAGACCCCCCAAAGCTCTCCCCAGTCACCCAAAGGAGGGGTGCAGCCAACCAAGCCCCCGCTGCTTGGGCCAGGGAGAGCCCCCACTCTGAGCTCAGCACTGAGGTGCACCCGGGGGTGGGCAGGTAACACAGCGGGGCCGAGGGGTTCACCCCTCCCCCCAGCACCCTACTGAGCAGCCCAGCTCCTGAATCAGCTCTCGGGGATACTCCGGGCCCCAGGGGCCCCCAGGCTGGTCTGGGTAGGGGGGAAACGCCCTGTGGTGACGGAGGTGCCAGGAGGTCACACCCCAGGCAAACAAACAAGGAACTGAAGGATCTTTGCTGCAATTTGGGGCCGGGCTAGCAGGGCTGCGGGTCGGGAGTGAGGGGCACCGGCAGAGCTGGGGGGAGCCCAGGGCCGGGCTAGCAGGGGCTGCAGGTCGAGAGTGAGGGGCACTGGCAGAGCTGGGGGGGAGCAGGGGCTGCAGGTTGTGAGTGAGGGACACCGGCAGAGCTGGGGGGAGCCATGGGCTGGGCTAACAGGGGCTGCGGGTCAGGAGTAAGGGGCACCGGTGGAGCTGGGGGGGAGCAGGGGCTGCAGGTTGGGAGTGAGGGGCACCGGCAGAGCTGGGGGGGAGCAGGGGCTGCAGGTTGGGAGTGAGGGGCACCGGCAGAGCTGGGGGAGCCCTGGGCTGGGCTAGCAGGGGCTGCGGGTCGGGAGTGAGGGGCACCGGGGGAGCTGGGGGGGAGCAGGGGCTGCAGGTTGGGAGTGAGGGGCACCGGCAGAGCTGGGGGGAGCCATGGGCTGGGCTAGCAGGGGCTGCGGGTCGGGAGTGAGGGGCACCGGGGGAGCTGGGCTGTGCCATTGCCAGGCCATTACATTGGGTTCTGGCAGCTCAGCCAACAAATCAAACGGGGACAGAACCTGAGGCTGCGGCCAGATCCGAAAAGCGAATGTCCCAGAGTCCTGAGGGCCTGGACCCTGACAACTAGCCTGCGTTGAGAGAGCCCTGCCCAGCTCTGCTGGTGCCCCTCACTCCTGACCTGCAGCCCCTGCCCCCCCCCCATCCCTGCTGGTGCCCCTCACTCCCGACCCGCAGCCCCTACTAGCCCAGCCCTGCCCAGCCCTGGCGGTGCCCCTCACTCAGAGGCTGAAGCTAAGACTGGGGTTCTTGGCACTCGGCCCCTGAGGCCTCAGCCAGGTGCCAGCAGCCGCCCTACCTGGTGTTCGCTGGTGGCAGAGCAGCTGCTGCTGTTACGGGGCTGTGAAATTCAAAGGGTGCAGGTGGGGCTGGGCGGGTCCCTTTTATACCTGGTGGGGGGGAGCTGGGGAGGAAGTTTGGACAATGGCAGGGGCTGTGGCCTAGGGTGGGGAGGTTTGTGAGACGTGCTAGATACTGGGAGGGGAGTGAGACGTAGAGGGTTAGAGCAGGGAGGGCTGGGAGCCAGGACTCCTGGGTTCTCTCCCTGGCTCAGGGAGGGGAGTGGGGGCTGGTGGTTAGAGCAGGGGGGGCTGGGAGCCAGGACTCCTGGGTTCTCTCCTGGCTCTGGGAGGGGAGGGGAGTGGGGGCTGGAGGGTTAGAGCTGGGGGGTCTGGGAGCCAGGACTCCTGGGTTCTCTCCCGGCTCAGGGAGGGGAGTGGGGGCCGGGGGGTTAGAGCTGGGGGGTCTGGGAGCCAGGACTCCTGGGTTCTCTCCCCAGCTCTGGGAGGGGAGTGGGGGCTGGGAGCCAGGACTCCTGGGTTCTCTCCCGGCTCTGGGAGGGGAGGGGAGTGGGGGCTGGAGGGTTAGAGCTGGGGGGTCTGGGAGCCAGGACTCCTGGGTTCTCTCCTGGCTCAGGGAGGGGAGTGGGGGCTGGTGGTTAGAGCTGGGGGGTCTGGGAGCCAGGACTCCTGGGTTCTCTCCCGGCTCAGGGAGGGGAGTGGGGGCTGGGAGCCAGGACTCCTGGGTTCTCTCCCTGGCTCAGGGAGGGGAGTGTGGGCTGGTGGTGAGAGCAGGGGGGGCTGGGAGCCAGGACTCCTGGGTTCTCGCCCTGGCTCAGGGAGGGGAGTGGGGGCTGGGAGCCAGGACTCCTGGGTTCTCTCCTGGCTCAGGGAGGGGAGTGGGAGCTGGGGGGTCTGGGAGCCAGGACTCCTGGGTTCTCTCCCGGCTCAGGGAGGGGAGTGGGAGCTGGGAGCCAGGACTCCTGGGTTCTCCCCTGGCTCAGGGAGGGGAGTGGGGGTTGGGGGGTCTCGGAGCCAGGACTCCTGGGTTCTCTCCCCGGCTCTGGGAGGGGAGTGGGGGCTGGTGGTTAGAGCAGGAGGGGCTGGGAGCCAGGACTCCTGGGTTCTCTCCCCGGCTCTGGGAGGGGAGTGGGGGCTGGTGGTTAGAGCAGGAGGGGCTGGGAGCCAGGACTCCTGGGTTCTCTCCCTGGCTCTGGGAGGGGAGTGGGGCTGGGAGCCCACGGTGGTGTGGGGGTGACCTCAGCAGTGAGGGGGCGGCTGCTTCCCTCCACGCGGAGGCGTGTGGTGGGTTGGACCTGCGGGGGGAGGGGAGGACGCTCGCCGGTTGCCGGGCAGTAGAGAGCCCGGGTAAATATTTGACTCCCGGCTCCGCCCATCAGGGTCAGACTTTGGACCTGGAAGAGGCGGGTGGGGGGCCGGGCGGGGCTGCAGGCCGGGAGTGAGGCGCACGGGGGAAATTCCGCTTCTCTCCACTGGGTGGCGCTGTGAGCCCGGGGATCCCACTCCAGCAGCTTGGGCTGAATCAGGTGTGGGAGGAGCTCCCAGGTGAGACAGAGATGGCCGGACGCCTGGGTTCCCTCCCCTACTCCGAGAGGGGACTGGGGGCTAGTGGTTAGAGCGGGGGGAGCTGGGAGCCAGGACACCTGGGTTCTGTACCAAGCAGCTGGGCCGGCGGTGCTAGGCCACCCCCCACTAGCCGGGGCCTGCAGGGGCCCGCGATTCCTGGTGACATTTGTGTCAAATTGTCAGTGACAGAAAATGAGATCAAAGGAGGAGAGAGAAAAGGCTGCTCCGGGGACGGGGGGGGAATCCTGTGGGCCCCCCACCTAGAGGCAGGTGGGATGCAGCAGGGCTGGGCAGAGGGACCCTCCTCTCTGCGGGAGGGGTAAGGTGAGAGGGAGGCAAAGGGGGGGTGGAATTTGTCTCTGGGTGATTTGATTTATTTTTGCTTCTGGAGGGGTTAGCCCGAGTGTCTGTGTGTCCAGCCCCCAGCCAGAGCCCCCCAGCCCTCATAGCATCCCCAACCCCACCTGCCCCATGGCCCACCCAGAGCCCCCCAGCCCCCATCCGCCCCATAGTCCCCACCCAGAGCCCCCCAGCCCCATCTGCCCCATGGCCCACCCAGAGCCCCCCAGCCCCCATCCGCCCCATGGCCCCCACCCAGAGCCCCCCAGCCCTCATAGCACCCCCAGCCCCATCTGCCCCACAGCCCATCCAGAGCCCCTCAGCCCCTATAGGACCCCCAGCCCCATCTGCCTCATGGCCCCACAGTCCCATAGTTCCATCCCCTCAACATCCTCCCCACCCCCCACAGCCCCCATCCAGCGCTTTCATGCCCTCCCCCCAACGCATGGACCCTTCATTATCTATCCATCTCTCTAGCCCCACGCCCCCCCCCGGGCTCCCCCATGCATGAGAACAGCCCTTATTTAATTTAGTCGCTACGAAAATCGATTCTGCCATTCGATACCAAATAGGAATCAGGCAGATTAAGGGTCGGAAATTAACTCTGAAAATGTTTTTGATGGAGTGCGGCGCAGTCCCGCCGCCAAATGGGCTGCAAAGTGGAACAAATGACGGGCGGCCACTGCCGGCGACAGCCCCTCTCCATCTTCCTATTAGCCGCTAATGCGAAAGGTCCCGCTCCCAGCCTTGGCCCAGGGATTAATCACAGCCGCGGCTTTATGAAGATTTATTTCCCGCTGCCTCCAGCCCGCGCGCAAGATGAAGTCATAACGCTCTGGGGGCTGCGGGGAGCGGGGGGGGCCTTTAACAAGAGAGAAAAATAGAGAGACATGACTCAAGGGGCGTCAGCGGTGCTGGGCTGGCAGGAGCTGCGGGTCGGGAGTGAGGGGCACCGGCGGAGCTACGGGGGAGCCTAGGACTGACAGGGGGCTGCGGGTCGGGAGTGAGGGGCACCGGCGGAGCTACGGGGGAGCCTGGGGCTGGCAGGGGGCTGCGGGTCGGGAGTGAGGGGCACCGGTGGAGCTATGGGGGAGCCTGGGCCTAGCAGGGGCTGCGGGTCGGGAGTGAGCGGCACCGGCGGAGCTACGGGGGAGCCTGGGCCTAGCAGGGGGCTGCGGGTCGGGAGTGAGGGGCACCGGCGGAGCTACGGGGGAGCCTGGGGCTGGCAGGGGGCTGCGGGTCGGGAGTGAGGGGCACCGGCGGAGCTACGGGGGAGCCTGGGGCTGGCAGGGGGCTGCGGGTCGGGAGTGAGGGGCACCGGCGGAGCTACGGGGGAGCCTAGGGCTGGCAGGGGGCTGCGGGTCGGGAGTGAGGGGCACCGGTGGAGCTATGGGGGAGCCTGGGCCTAGCAGGGGCTGCGGGTCGGGAGTGAGCGGCACCGGCGGAGCTACGGGGGAGCCTGGGCCTAGCAGGGGGCTGCGGGTCGGGAGTGAGGGGCACCGGCGGAGCTACGGGGGAGCCTGGGGCTAGCAGGGGGCTGCGGGTCGGGAGTGAGGGGCACCGGCGGAGCTACGGGGGAGCCTGGGGCTGGCAGGGGGCTGCGGGTCGGGAGTGAGGGGCACCGGCTAAGCTAAGGGGGAGCCTGGGGCTGGCAGGGGGCTGCGGGTCGGGAGTGAGGGGCACTGGCGGAGCTACGGGGGAGCCTGGGGCTGGCAGGGGCTGCGGGTCGGGAGTGAGGGGCACCGGCGGAGCTATGGGGGAGCCTGGGCCTAGCAGGGGCTGCGGGTTGGGAGTGAGGTGCACCGGCGGAGCTATGGGGGAGCCTGGGCCTAGCAGGGGCTGGGGGTTGGGAGTGAGGGGCACCGGCGGAGCTACGGGGGAGCCTGGGGCTGGCAGGGGGCTGCGGGTCGGGAGTGAGGGGCACCTGTGGAGCTATGGGGAAGCCTGGGGCCGGCAGGGGGCTGCGGGTTGGGAGTGAGGGGCACCGGCGGAGCTATGGGGGAGCCTGGGGCTGACAGGGGCTGCAGGTCGGGAGTGAGGGGCACAGCGGCGCTATGGGGGAGCCTGGGGCTGGCAGGGGCTGCAGGTCGGGAGTGAGGGGCACCTGTGGAGCTATGGGGGAGCCTGGGGCTGGCAGGGGGCTGCGGGTCGGGAGTGAGGGGCACCGCTGGAGCTATGGGGGAGCCTGGGGCTGGCAGGGGGCTGCGGGTTGAGAGTGAGGGGCACCTGTGGAGCTATGGGGGAGCCTGGGGCTGGCAGGGGGCTGCGGGTTGAGAGTGAGGGGCACCTGTGGAGCTATGGGGGAGCCAGGGGCTGGCAGGGGGCTGTGGGTCGGGAGTGAGGGGCACCTGTGGAGCTATGAAGGAGCCTGGGGCTGGCAGGGGGCTGCAGGTCGGGAGTGAGGGGCACGGTGGAGCTATGGGGAGCCTGGGGCTGCAGGTTGGGAGTGAGGGGCACCGGCAGAGCTGTGGGGGAGCCCGGGGCTGACAGGGGGCTGCGGGTCAGGAGTGAGGCGCACCGGTGGAGCTATGGGGGAGCCTGGGCCTAGCAGGGGCTGCAGGTCGGGAGTGAGGGGCACGGCGGAGCTATGGGGAGCCTGGGGCTGACAGGGGCTGCAGGTCAGGAGTGAGGGGCACCGGCAGAGCTATGGGGGAGCCTGGGATTAGCAGGAGCTGCGGGTCGGGAGTGAGGGGCACTGGTGTTGGTCACCAAAAGATGATGGCTTTCATAAAGTGAAGGTGGGATTTTTTTTCTTGGAGGGGCTGGGGGCAGACAAGGGGCAGGGGCCGATGGACACAAAGGCGGATAAATGGGAGGCCAAGCTGAGGTGGAAAGTTCAGGGTTGATATCGACCAGGCCCAGCCACTTCCTGTCTCTGCCACTAATTGACTGGGCTGTTGGCAGAGACACCCCAAGCCGGGAGAGAACCCAGGAATCCTGGCTCCCAGCCCCTCCTGCTCTAACCACCAGCCCCCACTCCCCTCCCAGAGCCGGGAGAGAACCCAGGAATCCTGGCTCCCAGCCCCTCCTGCTCTAACCACCAGCCCCCACTCCCCTCCCAGAGCCGGGGAGAGAACCCAGGAGTCCTGGCTCCCAGCCCCCCTGCTCTAACCACCAGCCCCCACTCCTCTCCCAGAGCCGGGGAGAGAACCCAGGAGTCCTGGCTCCCAGCCCCCCTCTGCTCTAACCACCAGCCCCCACTCCTCTCCCAGAGCTGGGGAGAGAACCCAGGAGTCCTGGCTCCCAGCCCCCCCTGCTCTAACCACCAGCCCCCACTCCCCTCCCAGAGCTGGGGAGAGAACCCAGGAGTCCTGGCTCACCGCCCCCTCCCAGAGCTGGATTGAAATGAACGTTACAGGATGAAGCTGGCTCAGTCATTCAGTGAGGAGGCCATGGGCTGACCCCTGGGGCATGGGCTGGTCACCAGGGGACCCCTCGCCTGGCACTGCGATGGGGCTGGCTCTGGGGTGGGGCGACACAGGGACCCCTCGCCCGGCGCTGGGACACGGGTGGCTCTGGGGTGGTACGGGGGCTGGTCACATGGGGACCGCTCGCCCGGTGCTGGGACGGGTCTGGCTCTGGGGTAGGGTGACACGGGGACCCCTCACCCAGCCCTGGGACACGGGTGTCTCTGGGGTGGTACGGGGGCTGGTCATATGGGGACCCCTTGCCCTGTACTGGGACGGGTCTGGCTCTGGGGTAGGGTGACACGGGGACCCCTCGCCCAGCCCTGGGACACGGCTGGGTCTGGGGTGGTATGGGGGCTGGTCACATGGGGACCCCTCGCCCAGTGCTGGGACGGGTCTGGCTCTTGGGTGGGGTGACACGGGGACCCCTCGCCCGGCGCTGGGACACGGCTGGCTCTGGGTGGCGCGGGGGCTGGTCATATGAGGGCCAGTCACACAGGGACCCCTCGCCTGGCGCTGGGATGGGGCTGGCTCTGGGATGGGGCGACACGGGGACCCCTCGCCTGGCGCTGGGACGGGGCTGGCTCTGGGGTGGGGCGACACGGGGACCCCTTGCCTGGCGCTGGGACACGGCTGGCTCTGGGGTGGGGCGACACGGGGACCCCTCACCTGGCGCTGGGATGCGGCTGGCTCTGGGGTGGGGTGACACAAGGACCCCTCACCTGGCGCTGGGATGCAGCTGGCTCTGGGGTGGGATGACACAGGGACCTCTCACCTGGCGCTGGGATGCGGCTGGCTCTGGGGTGGGGCAGGGGCCAGTCCCACGGAGACCCCCTGCCCGGCACAGGGATGCAGTCGCCCCGCTTGGAGCCGGGTGGCAGCCGGGCCGGGAGAGGAAAGGCCCCGTGTCCCGTTCCTGCCCCCCACGGCGCGGTCGCCGCCAGTAGCCGCTGTTCCCAGCCCGGCCCGGCCCCGCCCGGCTGCTTTGAGGGGAGCCGGCGGCGAGGCGCAGGGCTGCAGTAGCTCGGCGTGGCCGCAGGGTGGCGCCCCACTCCCAAGCACTGGACGCTGCTCGGGCTCGGGGGCGGTCACGGCTCCGCCATCCGGCACCAGTCTCCCGCCCCCCTCGGGGCCCGCGCAGCCGGGGCTTGGATGGGGCCGCTGGGATGTCGGGGCGGGGGCTTTCCCCCGCAGCCAGGGCTGGTTCCTGCAGCATCTCAGCGCCGGGCGAGGGGGGTGTCCCGTCTAACCGGCCCCTGCCCCATCCCAGAGGTGGCTGCATCTCAACCGGGCTAAGGGGGTCTCGTCTAACCAGCCCCTGGGCTCCACCCCAGAGGTGGCTGCATCTCAGCGCCTGGCAAGGGGGGGTGTCCCGTCTAACCGGCCCCTGCCTCATCCCAGAGGTGGCTGCATCTCAACCGGGCTGGGGGGGTCCCGTCTAACCAGCCCCTGGGCTCCACCCCAGAGGTGGTTACATCTCAGCACCGAGCGAGGGGGTCCCGTCTAACCGGCCCCTGGGCTCCACCCCAGAGGTGGCTACATCTCAGCACCGAGCGAGGGGGTCCCGTCTAACCGGCCCCTGGGCCATGCCCCAGAGGTGGCTGCATCTCAGCACCGGGTGTCCCATCTCATAGACTCATAGACTCTAGGACTGGAAGGGACCTTGAGAGGTCATTGAGTCCAGTCCCCTGCCCTCATGGCAGGACCAAATACTGTCTAGACCATCCCTAAAAGACATTTATCTAACCTACTCTTAAGTATCTCCAGAGATGGAGATTCCACAACCTCCCTAGGCAATCTATTCCAGTGTTTAACCACCCTGACAGTTAGGAACTTTTTCCTAATGTCCAACCTAAATCTAACCGGCCCCTGCCCCATCCCAGAGGTAGCTGCATCTCAACCGGGCGAGGGGGGTGTCCCATCTAACCAGCCCCTGGGCCCCGTCCCAGAGGTGGCTGCATCTCAGTGCCGGGCGAGGCAGATCCCATCTAACCAGCCCCTGCCCCATCCCAGAGGTGGCTGCATCTCAACTGGGCAAGGGGGGTGTCCCATCTAACCAGCCCCTGGGTTCCACCCCACAGGTGGCTGCATCTCAGTGCCAGGCGAGGGGAGTCCCATTTAACCAGCCTCTGGGCACTGTCCCAGAGGTGGCTGCATCTCAGCGCAAGGCAAGGGGGCTCCTGTCTAACCAGCCCCTGCCCCACCCCAGAGGTGGCTGCATCTCAGCACCGGGCAAGGAGGGTGTCCCATCTAACTGGCCCCGCCCCACCCCAGAGGTGGCTGCATCTCAGTGCTGGGTGTCCGATCGGCGACTCTCAGGGATATGTGGGAGTGGGGCCCCCAGGCATACCCAGGCCATGGGGCAGGAAGGAAAGTTTGCCCGGGGGGCCGGCGCAGCGCATCGGGGGAGGTAGCTGATTGATTCCTGTTTATTATCTATAAGAACAGTCGGATAGTTTGGCTAACACATCAATTCATCACGCCGGCCCATCATGCAAATTCCCTAATAAAAACATTTTACTCGTAAATGGGCCCGAACTAATTAACTAAAGTGTTAATTAAAGTGCGGCAGGCTGGGATTGTAATCACGGCGCGCGCCTTTATCCATCTTCCGGCCGATTGAGAACATCCTTTCCTCAGTGATGGATTTCGGTGTGATCCTGGCTGGGGGGGGACGCAGTGAGGGGGGATGGGGAATGGAGGCGTGGGACGGACAGACACAGGTGGGGGGGTGCGGGGGGAGAGCAAGCAAAAGCCTGAAGGAGAGATGAGCCGATAATGGGGGCTGTGGGGCGAGGGGGCCAGGCCGGGACAGGGTCGCTCCTCCCCCGGGTCAGGCCGGGAAAAGGACAGACCCCTGAGCATTCGCCCCTCGCCAGCCGCTCTGGGGGAGACCTGACAGGGCTGGGCCCCAGTCACGGGGTTCCCCAGGACCAGAGGGCGCCTGGCTCTGAGGGCTGAAATGCAGCCAAGGCCTGGGAGATGGGAACCGGGAAATGACAAACGAAGAGGCCTGGCCCTTAGTTAAAGAGAAGGGGACCCGGGGCCTTTCCCCTCTAGGCTCCAATCCAGCCCCACAGCAGGGAGGGGCTGGCTCAGGGGGGCAGGGAATGGGGCAAGGGCCTGTCCCCTCTAGGAGGCACCGGCTCCCACCTGGCACCAGGGACTGACTGGCTCAGGGGGGTGGGGAATGGGGCAGGGGCCTGTCCCCTCTGGGGGGTGCTGGCTCCCACCCGGCCTCAGGGTGGGGACGGGCTGGCTCAGGAGGGCGGGGGTGGGGAATGGGGCAGGGGCCAGTCCCCTCTGGGGGGCTCTTTCCCTGATCCAGGCCCATTGGCTAACCCCCAGTTTGCATAGCCCGGTTCCCAGCGCGGTTGTGGGGCTGAACAGGGCACATGGGCTGGGGGTTGGGTATGTGGTGCCCCCAGGACCGGCGCCAGGGTTTCTCACTCCCTAGGCGCATGGCCCTTTCGCCGCCCCCCGCGCTGGTCCCGCGGCTCCGGTCGAGCTGCCGCAGTCGTGCCTGCGGGAGGTTCACCGGAGCCGCCTGCCATCCCCCCGGCAAAATGCTGCCCCCCGAATAATCCTGGTGCCCTAGGCGATTGCCTAGGCTGCCTAAATGGTAGCGCTGGCCCTGGGTGCCCCATTCACACCTATCCTGTGCAGAACAGCTCGTCCTGCCCTGCTCTCTGCTGGGGGCATGGGGTGGCGGATTGTCCTTGGCACGAATATCCCCCCAGCTCCCTCAGGCCGTGGGGCCATTCAGCCACCGACAATTGGGGCCGTCCCTATTTAGGGGACCCCAGCTTGGAGACACTTTAGAGGGGCCCAATCCTCCTGAGTCCTGAATTAGGGGGTCTGGGAGCACCCCGACTGCTGCCAGCGTCGGTGGAAGACTGGGGGCCGGGGATTTGGGGGGAAGGGGTTTGGGGGGGCTGGGGATTTGAGGGGCTGCATATTTTGGGGGGCTGGGCACTGCGGCTCACACCCCACTTAGGGCCATGGCCTGGCTGTGGTCTGACAGTGGCTGGTGCAGTGGGGTCCCCCAGGCGCCCCCTGCAAGTCAGACACTGCCAGGGCAGCGTGTGAAGGGGGCCCATCACCCCCCCATTGGAGCCGGCTGAAAAGTAATTCAAACAAATCACCAGCTGACATCTCCCCTTCGCTTCCCCAGGAGCCCCCACTCACTCGGGGGGCCCGTCCTTGCACCTGCGTCCCTGGGCCCTTTGCCTGCCAAGGGGACCCCACTTTTTAAAGGGAGGCAGGTTGGTTGTCAGGGTCCCCTGGTGGTGTGGCAGGCAGAGATTGCAGTACTGTATTGGGGGGGCCCCAATTTTCCTGCTCCCCAGTTTGATGCTCCCTGCTAGTAACTCAGTGTCTGGGGGTGAGGGATGGAAACAGGTTATGGAGGGATCCATCCCTGTTTCCTCTTTTAACCTCAGTCCCCCATACTCCCCCTCCCCCTCCCCTGCTGGGGTACCCCCTTACCCCCACACATGCAGCCTCCGCCCAGGGGGCTCTGAACTCTCCCCATGCGGGAGGGTTAGATTTCCTGCCCCCCCTGCCCAGACCCAGCATCCCGGCAGGGCCTTTCTCCTACGGGTCCGACAGGATCTCCCTAGGCACTTGGGGAGGGGCGCAGAGGGGCTTGCGAGGGCCCCACTTTGTCTCATAGTGTCCATCAACCCCCCCCATGTCCTTCCCTTGGCACTGTCACCCCATCGCCCCCCTCCGCACCCTCAGGAGCTCCCCCACCCCCTATCTCCCCAACTTTAAGCTCCCCCTCCCCACATGGACTCCCCCAAGTTCTCTCTGCAGCTGTCAGGCTGGGGCTGGATGGCTGGGAATGGGGCGGGGGGGCTGCCCCCCCAGGTCTGTCTCTGTGTGTTTGTTAAATTGCCCATCGGCCCTGTCAGTCATGGCCAAGGAGGCATCGTGCGGCCCCAGCCGCGACCCCCCCCGTCCGAGCCCATAAATAATATTCCCGCGTCTCTATTGTTTGTGTGGAGCCACTCCGGCTGGCGGCGACCCCCGCCCCCCCCATACATCACCCGCTGACAGCTGCAGAAAAGCAGCGAATTAGCACCTAAATCGAATATTGATCAGCCCCGAGCCGGCCGCACTCGGCTGCCCCCGCCCGGCCCCCCCGCCCCACCTGCAGCAGGGCCCCCACCCTGTGCACCCTCAGCTGCACCCCCACCAACCACAGCCAGGACGCATGGGGGAAGGGTCCCCCCACTCCCCCTGGTGGACATGGGCACGTGGACACCCTCCAGGTGCACGGGGCTCCCCAGCCCCACATACGCCCCCTCCCACACCAGTGCGCATGGGACTCCCCACCCCCATCTCGAGGGTGTGCCAGGCCAGCCCTACCGGGACATAGGGGTCAGTCGCCCAGCTCCCCCCCGAGCCCACCCCAGCGCTGGATAGAGCCGACTCCAGGGAAAGGAATCAAAGGGGGCTTACCTGGGTGGGGTCCCCCTAGGGCCAGGCCTTCACCTTGTCCATTGTAATCCACACACCCTGACACACAAAACCGCACACCCCAGGCACATGCCAACACACTGAGAGCCGCCACACCCGGGACACAGATCTGCACCCCGAACGGAAAGAGCAACTCACCCTCACAACCTTCACACGTCTGCCTGCAGCTGCAACCCAGATGGGAACTGCTAGTGCGCCAGGCACTGCCCAGACCCAGGCTGGGATCAGGGCCCCGTCGCGCCAGGCGCTGCCCAGACCCCGGCTGGGATCAGGGCCCCATTGTGCCGGGCGCTGCACAGACCCCAGCGGAGATCAGGGCCCCAACGCGCCGGGCGCTGCCCAGACCCCAGCTGGGATCACGGCCCCGTTGCACCGGGCGCTGCACAGACCCTGGCCGAGATCAGGGCCCTGTCGTGCCGGGCGCTGCACAGACCCCGGCTGGGATCAGGGCCCCAACGCACCGGGCGCTGCACAGACCCCGGCTGAGATCAGGGCCCCATCGCGCCGGGCGCTGCACAGACCCCGGCTGGGATCAGGGCCCCGTCGCGCCGGGCGCTGCCCAGACCCCAGCTGGGATCAGGGCCCCGTTGTGCCAGGCGCTGCACAGACCCCGGCTGGGATCAGAGCCCCGTTGTGCCAGGCGCTGCACAGACCCCGACTGGGATCAGGGCCCCGTCGCGCCAGGCACTGCCCAGACCCAGGCTGGGATCAGGGCCCCGTCGCGCCGGGCGCTGCCCAGACCCCGGCTGGGATCAGGGCCCCGTCGCGCCGGGCGCTGCCCAGACCCCGGCTGGGATCAGAGCCCCGTTGTGCCAGGCGCTGCACAGACCCCGACTGGGATCAGGGCCCCGTCGCGCCGGGCGCTGCACAGACCCCGGCTGGGATCAGGGCCCCATCGCGCCGGGCGCTGCACAGACCCCGGCTGGGATCAGGGCCCCGTTGCACCGGGCGCTGCCCAGACCCCAGCTGGGATCAGGGCCCCGTCGCGCTGGGTACTGCAGAGACCCAGGCTGGGATCAGGGCCCCGTCGCGCCGGGCGCTGCCCAGACCCCGGCTGGGATCAGGGCCCCGTTGTGCCAGGCGCTGCACAGACCCCGGCTGGGATCAGGGCCCCAACGCGCCGGGCGCTGCCCAGACCCCGACTGGGATCAGGGCCCCGTCGCGCTGGGTACTGCACAGACCCCGGCTGGGATCAGGGCCCCAACGCGCCGGGCGCTGCCCAGACCCCGACTGGGATCAGGGCCCCATTGTGCCGGGGGCTGCACAGACCCCGACTGGGATCAGGGTCCAAACGCACCGGGCACTGCCCAGACCCCGGCTAGGATCAGGGCCCCGTTGCGCCAGGCGCTGCACAGACCCCGGCTGGGATCAGGGCCCCAACGCGCCGGGCGCTGCACAGACCCCGGCTGGGATCAGGGCCCCGTTGCACCGGGCGCTGCACAGACCCCGGCTGGGATCAGGGCCCTGTTGCGCCGGGCGCTGCACAGACCCCGGCTGGGATCAGGGCCCCAACAGGCTGGGCGCTGCACAGACCCTGGCCGAGATCAGGGCCCTGTCGTGCCGGGCACTGCACAGACCCCGACTGGGATCAGGGCCCCGTTGCACCGGGCGCCGCACAGACCCCAGCTGGGATCAGGGCCCCGTTGCACCGGGCGCTGCACAGACCCCGGCTGAGATCAGGGCCCCAACAGGCCGGGCGCTGCACAGACCCCGGCTGGGATCAGGGCCCCGTCGCGCTGGGTACTGCACAGACCCCGGCTGGGATCAGGGCCCCGTCGCGCCGGGTGCTGCACAGACCCCGGCTGGGATCAGGGCCCCATCGCGCCGGGTGCTGCACAGACCCCAGCTGGGATCAGGGCCCCGTTGCACCGGGCACTGCACAGACCCCAGCTGGGATCAGGGCCCCATTGTGCCGGGCGCTGCACAGACCCCGGCTGGGATCAGGGCCCCGTTGCACCGGGCGCTGCACAGACCCCAGCTGGGATCAGGGCCCCGTTGCACCGGGCGCTGCACAGACCCCAGCTGGGATCAGGGCCCCGTTGCACCGGGCGCCGCACAGACCCCAGCTGGGATCAGGGCCCCGTTGCACCGGGCACTGCACAGACCCCAGCTGGGATCAGGGCCCCATTGCGCCGGGCGCTGCACAGACCCCAGCTGGGATCAGGGCCCCGTCGCGCCGGGCACTGCACAGACCCCAGCTGGGATCAGGGCCCCATTGTGCCGGGCGCTGCACAGACCCCGGCTGGGATCAGGGCCCCAACAGGCCGGGCGCTGCACAGACCCCGGCTGGGATCAGGGCCCCGTCGCGCTGGGTACTGCACAGACCCCGGCTGGGATCAGGGCCCCATCGCGCCGGGCGCTGCACAGACCCCGGCTGGGATCAGGGCCCCGTCGCGCCGGGCACTGCACAGACCCCAGCTGGGATCAGGGACCCATTGTGCCGGGCGCTGCACAGACCCCGGCTGGGATCACGGCCCCAACGCGCCGGGCGCTGCACAGACCCCGGCTGGGATCAGGGCCCCATCGCGCCGGGTGCTGCACAGACCCCAGCTGGGATCAGGGCCCCGTTGCACCGGGCGCTGCACAGACCCCGGCTGGGATTAGGGCCCCGTCGCGCCGGGCGCTGCACAGACCCTGGCCGAGATCAGGGCCCTGTCGTGCCGGGCGCTGCACAGACCCTGGCCGAGATCAGGGCCCTGCGGTGCCGGGCACTGCCCAGACCCAGAGTTGGAGACAGGCTTTGCCCCAAAGAGCTCTAACGTCTAAACAAACAAAAGGCAAGAAGAAAAAGAGACAAAGAATGGGGAAGTGACTAGCCCAAGGCCACACACTGGGAGCCAGGACTCCTGGGTTCACTTCCTGGCTCTGGAAGGGGAGTGGGGGCTGGTGGTTAGAGCAAGGGGGGCTGGGAGCCAGAACTCCTGGGTTCTCTCCCTGGCTCTGGGAGGCGAGTGGGGTCTAGTGGTTAGAGTGTGGGGGGCTCGGAGTCAGGACTCCTGGGTTCTCTCCCTGGCTCTGGAAGGGGCCTGGGGGCTGGTGGTTAGAGCGGGGGCTCGGAGTCAGGACTCCTGGGTTCTCTCCCTGGCTCTGGAAGGGGCCTGGGGGCTGGTGGTTAGAGCGGGGGGGGGCTCGGAGTCAGGACTCCTGGGTTCTCTCCCAGCTCTGGGAGGGGAGTGGGAATTAGGGTGTGACAAGATCTCAACCAGTCACTTCACACTGTCCTGTGACTCTGCTGAGGCCCCCCCATCCCTTCCCCCTGCAGTGGGGGAGGCAGCCCCCCCCCCGCTTGTTAAATCCTGATGTAAATCAGCCGTTGCGGCGCCGGCAAATTGTTGAGCCGTTAATGATGATGTTCGGGATAAACAATGCGGGACCCATCGCTCAACCCCCAGTGCTCCCCCCCCCCCAGCTGACGGCTCATTACGGCTGCCTGTCACCCAGCCACTTCCCGCAGCCAGGCTGGGCTGGGCCTAGGGAGTGAGCGGCCCCCCCACGCCTCTCGCAGACACCTGGGGGTGGGGGTCTGACTGGGGCAGAGAGACACCCACACGGAGAGGAGCACAGTCCCCCGCCCTGCCTGGAGACGGGCTAAATCTCACTGTCCCACTTACTCCCGGGCTCTCTCCTAGTGGTTAGAGCAGGGGGCTGGGCACCAGGACTCCTGGGTTCTAATGCTCACGCTGGGAAGGGAGTGGGGTGTCCCTCCCTCCCACAGGGCACTTTTGAGATCCACGTCCTTTTTTATTTCACCTGGTGACAGACAGTGAGAGGGAGAGACAGCGACAGAGACAGACACACTGACACCGATGGGAACTGTGTATGGGGCCGAACAGCCCTGTATTCCGTGCAGCCCCCATCCATCCATCTACCTATCTATCCCCAGCCGCCCCCTCTATCTATCCATCTATCTATCCCCAGCCGCCCCCTCTATCTATCCCCAGCCACCCCCTCTATCTATCTATCTATCTATCCCCAGCCGCCCCCTCTATCTATCCCCAGCCGCCCCCTCAATCTATCTATCTATCTATCTATCCCCAGCCGCCCCCTCTATCTATCCCCAGCCACCCCCTCTATCTATCTATCTATCTATCCCCAGCCGCCCCCTCTATCTATCTATCTATCTATCCCCACTCAACCCTTCTATCTATCCCCAGCCACCCCCTCTATCTATCTATCTATCTATCTATCTATCTATCTATCTATCTATCTATCCCCAGCCACACCCTCTATCTATCTATCTATCTATCTATCTATCTATCTATCTATCTATCTATCTATCTATCTATCTATCTATCTATCTATCTATCTATCCCCACTCACCCCCTCTATCTATCCCCAGCCACCCCCTCTATCTATCTATCTATCTATCTATCTATCTATCTATCTATCTATCTATCTATCTATCTATCTATCTATCTATCTCAGACACCCCATCTATCTATCTATCTATCTATCTATCTATCTATCTATCCCCAGACACCCCCTCTATCTATCCATCTATCTATCCCCAGCCGCCCCCTCTATCTATCCCCAGCCACCCCCTCTATCTATCTATCTATCTATCTATCTATCTATCTATCTATCTATCTATCTATCTATCTATCTATCTATCTATCCCCAGCCACCCCCTCTATCTATCCATCTATCTATCCCCAGCCGCCCCCTCTATCTATCTATCTATCTATCCCCACTCAACCCTTCTATCTATCCCCAGCCACCCCCTCTATCTATCTATCTATCTATCTATCTATCTATCTATCTATCTATCTATCTATCTATCTATCTATTCCCACTCACCCCCTCTATCTATCCCCAGCCGCCCCCTCTATCTATCCCCAGCCACCCCCTCTATCTATCTATCTATCTATCTATCTATCTATCTATCTATCTATCCCCACTCACCCCCTCTATCTATCCCCAGCCACCCCCTCTATCTATCTATCTATCTATCTATCTATCTATCTATCTATCTATCTATCTATCTATCCCCACACACCCCCTGTATCTATCTATCTATCTATCTATCTATCTATCTATCTATCTATCTATCTATCTATTCCCAGCCACCCCCTCTATCTATCCCCAGCCACCCCCTCTATCTATCTATCTATCTATCTATCTATCTATCTATCTAGTCTGAGAAACAGGCTCCAGACCCCAGGGGGGCTCCTGGGGTGCCCGGGGAGCTGGGGAGTAGCCGTGGGGGCAGTCTGTGTAGTGACCAGGGAGTGAGCAGACTCCCTGGGGGGGCCCACGGCAGAGACAGACGTGCTAAGGCTCAGAGAGGTGCAGCTCCAGGAGGTTGACAGGCCTGATCCTGGGAGACAGTGGACCCCTGAGAAGGGCTGTCACACTGAAAGGGGCACCCCCCCCCCGGACCACACGGGGCCACGAGTGGGCAAGACCTGTGAGTCTGGGTGTGAAAACTGGAGCTGGAGCTGAAAGCGAAGGAGCTGGAGCTGAGGAGCAGAGGCTGGGGGACCGTGTGTACAGTGGAAGCACGAGCTGGAGTTGGAGGAGCTGGAGGAGAGGTGGGCCAAGAGGCCCTGCCAGGGGGTAAGTGGGGAAGGACCCTGAGATGCCAGTGGTGTGGGGAATCTAGACACCAAACTGCTGCCCCAGTTCAAGGAGGTCACCAACCTGCTGGGGAAATATCTCCACAAGTGGGGGAAGGGCGCAGGGGCCACCACCGCAGAGGACGTGTATAACCTGTGGGGTTGGAGCAGCTGGATGACATCTGCCCTCCGGACCTTAAGATGTGGCGAGTGGGCCGGAAGCCCAAGGATCTGCGCAGTGCGGGGTCACTGGCGGATGAGTTTGTGGACAAGCAGATCAGGGGCAGAAGGGAGACCCACATGGGGGCTCAGAAGGGGAGTCACCCTGAGACCTCTCCAAGGTGGGACTCCAGGAAGCCCAGCTCAAGAGTGGCCAGGAACACTGGGGCAGGCCGACCCCCCACCTGGGACTTGAGGGACCTGAAATGTAATTACTGTGGCCAAAAGGGGCACAAGGTGGCCCCATGCCTGAAGATGAAGGACATGGCGGCCAAGCAGAACCCACGGGGTGTTAACTGGGTGGAAGCCCACCGAGAGGGGGCACTGCCAGGCCAGGGGGCTGCAGTCGAGAGGCTGTGCCAGGGGGAGGGGACCACCAGGCCAGGCCAGCAGGGGAAGGCGGGGCCCCAGGCCCAGAGTGGCTGTACTCCATCCACTGGGTGAGCGTGGGACAGGTCCCAGGGGACAATCGCCACATCAGCCCCATTGAGATGGGGGGAAGGAGCTGTCACGGAGTGTCAGGGAGTCAGGGCCCTGCACCCCCACTTCCTGTGATTCCCCAGGACTCTCAGCCAGCCGGGAAAGCAGAAGGTTTATTCAGACGACAGGAACACAGGCCAGGACGGGTCTTGCAGGCACAGACAACAGGATCCTCCCCAGTTGGGTCCAGCTTGGGGTCCCAGGGGCACCACAGCCCCCTTGGGGGGTCAGAGCCCTGTCTGGGCTCCCTCCATTCCCCAGCCAGCTCCTGAAACCCCCTCCCCCCCAGCGTCTCCTCCCCCACTTTGTCCAGCTTCCTGGGCAGAGGTGTCCCCTGGCCTCTCCCTCTTCCCTGGGTTCTCAGGTCACCTGCTCAGATCCCCTCCCTCCGGCCAGTCTCCCCTCCCCCAATGCAGCTCGTCCTCCCAGGCCAACCCCCCCCCAGCACTCACAGCCCCCAGTAAGAACAGTCCCAGTTCATCACAGGAGCGTCCAGGGGTTCTGGGACACAGGTGTGAAGGTAACGCTGGTGCAGCCCGAGGTGATGGACCCAGAGCAGCTAGTGCCCGATGCCTACAAGACCCTGAGGGGAGTGTTCGGGCCCCTGTCAAGGTACCTGTAGCAAGGATACACCTGAAATGGGGGCTAAGGAGGGACCCAAAGAGGTCGGGGTGCACGATCACCTGCCTACCGAGGTGCTAATGGGGAATGACTTGGAGAACTGGCCGGATGGCTCTCAGAGTGTCCTGGTCCTTACCTGGAGCCAAAGCCAGCGAGGGTCACAGGACCTCCCTACGAGGGGGACCGAAGCCCCAAGGGTAGGGCTAGACAGGACTGGGCCAGAGCCTCCATCCCAGGATGGGGAAACTGAGGCACCACCAGCCAGGGCTGTATCCTCAAACCCATAAGAACATAAGAACGGCTGTACTGGGTCAGACCAAAGGTCCATCTAGCCCAGTATCCTGTCTGCTAACAGTGGCCAATGCCAGGTGCCCCAGAGGGAGTGAAGCTAACAGGCAATGATCAAGTGATCTCTCTCCTGCCATCCATCTCCATCCTCTGATGAACAGAGGCTAGGGACACCATTCCTTACCCATCCTGGCTAATGGCCATTTATGGACTTAACCACCATGAATTTATCCAGTTCCCTTTTAAACATTGTTATAGTCCAGCCTTCACAACCTCCTCAGGCAAGGAGTTCCACAGGTTGACTGTGCCCTGCGTGAAGAAGACCTTCCTTTTATTTGTTTTAAACCTGCTGCCCATTAATTTCATTTAAAACAAATAAAAGGAAGTTCTTCAACAACCCGGTACCTCACTACCATGGCTCTTACCCAAGGCGACTGGCAGGTGCCTTTGGACCTGGAGGCCAGGGTGAAGTCTGCCTGCACCACCCCAACAGGGCTCTTCGAGTTCCTGCTCCTGCCTTTCGGTCTCAAGGGGGCATCTGCCACCTTCCAGCGCCTGCTGGATCAGTTGCTCAGGGGGATGGAGGACTTTGCTCTGGCGTATATTGACGATATCTGTGTCTTTAGCCAGACCTGGGAAGATCATGTGTCCCAGGAGAAGAGGGTGCTGGGTCGCCTCCAGGATGCAGGACTGACCATAAAAGCTGAAAAGTGCAAGGTGGGGATGGCGGAGGTTTCATACCTGGGCCACAAGGTGGGGGGCAGCCACCTGAAGCCAGAGCCAGCCAAGGTGGAGGTGATCCAGGACTGCCCCGCTCCCCAGATAAGAAGCAGGTCCAGGCTTTCATTGGGATGGTGGGGGACTACCGGAGGTTTGTGCCCCACTTCAGCTCCCTGGCGGCTCCCCTCACAGAGCTGGGTAGGACGGGGAAGCCAGACAAGCAGTGCCAGAGGGCTCTCTGTGCACTGAAGGGGGCTCTTATCTAGGGCCCGGTGCTGGTAAATCCGGATTTTAACAAACCCTCCTGGTGTTCACCGATGCCTCAGACACAGGGCTGGGGGCGGTGCTGACGCAGACTGATACGAAGGGGGAGAGACACCCCATCGTGTACCCCGGGAGCAGCACTATGCGGCCATCGAGAAGGGAGGCCTGGCCACGGGGTGGGCCCTCAACAAACTGCAGCCGTAGCTATGTGGGCGGCGCTTCACGGCGCTTCACCGTGTGCACTGACCATTCGCCCCTGACCTGGCTGCACCAAATGAAAGGGGCTAATGCCAAGCTGCTGAGATGGAGCCTGCTCCTCCAGGGGCACGACATGGAGGTGGTCCATGTGCGGAGGAGGCCAATGTTATAGCTGATGCTTTATCATGGGGCAGGGCCCTGAACTTCCCCAGGCCCCTGGCTAAGTGACCCTGCTCCGTTCAGTCACGAAGGGGGGAGAGAGGTGACGAAGTGGGGGAGGGTCTTGGGTTTTCTGTGTTTTCCAGGGGGTTGCATGCAGGGGGGGTGGGACTCAGTGTCCCCGGGTGTTACTGGTTAACGAGGGGAGGGGAGAGGGAGTTTGTTGGGACACAGGACCAGAGGGGGAACTCGGGACCCCGGCCGATGGCCTGGAGGATGGAGACCCCAGTGACTGGTGATCTGGTGACCCGGAGACCCAGCTCAGGAGTCACAGCCGGTTCTGGCCAGTGAGGACAATGGGCTGCGGGGAGAGGACCCCGGTGACCTGACCAGCCGGCTCCAGCCAGAGGGGCCAGAGGGGGGCTGAGAGGAGAGGAGACCCAGGGGACCCAGTTTATGACCCTGTTTCCCTGGAGAGAAGCCAATGGGCAGAGGGGGTGTGACGAACTGGGAATGTTCTTGATGTTTCCTCTGAATACTGTGTTGGTGCCTCAGTGTCCCCTATGCAGTTCTTAAGTATCTAGATGGTGGGATAAGGGGGTGTGATTGCTGCAGAGCAAAGGGCCAGTGCACCTAAATGCCTGACACTGTCTCCTAGCAACTGATGGCCTGGGCCCCCCCTCTGCAAAGGTGCCAGCTGAAGGTGTTGGAGACAAAGGGATCAGGTGACCTCCTGGCCCGGGAAAGGGGCTGAGCAGAGAGGAGGGGCTGGGAGGGGTGGTTAGTCTGGAGCTGGCTGGGGTCAAGGGTGGAGGGCAGACCTGGGGGTCTGGCTCACTGCCCCTCAGAATGGACCCAGCCGAGGGGTCCGGTTCGCTGTACCTACAAGCTCTGTTTTAGACCCTGTTCCTGTCATCGAATAAACCTCTGAGTTACTGGCTGGCTGAGAGTCACGTCTGACTGTGAAGTGGGGGTGCAGGACCCTCTGGCTCCCCCAGGACCCCGCCTGGGTGGGCTCGCTGTGGGAAGCGCACGGAGGGCAGAGGATGCTGAATGCTCCAAGGAGAGACCCAGGAGGTGAAGCCGTGGGAGCTTCTTGCCCTGAACAAGTCTGCTCCAAGGGAGAGGAGGCTCCCCAAAGTCCTGCCTGGCTTGGTGGGGAGCAGTTCCAGAGCATCGCCTGGGGACCCCATGACAGGGGGCTTGAGGCCAGGGATATCAGAGGGCCAGCTGGGAAGCAGGGGGGCTCGGGGCTGGAGAGGGGGAGCAGGCAGAGCCCCCCCTGGCTGCAGGGGGACTGGGATGTGCTGGGCTGAGGGAGGCCAGGCCTGAGGCTGGAGAGTTTCCTGTGCTGGGTTCAACCCTCAATAAACCCTCCTGTGTTACGCTGGGGGAGAGTCACTCCAGGCTAGAGAGCAGGGCGGGGGGGAACGTCCCCTTCAGGGTGAGGAGGCTCCGGGGCCCCAAAGCAAGGGGACTCCCTGAGGGAGCCCACAGCAGAGACAGACGTGCTAAGGCTCAGAGAGGTGCAGCTCCAGGAGGTGGAGGGGCCTGACCCCCAGAGAGAGTGGCCCCCCGAGAAGGGCTGTCGCACTGAAAGGGGCACCCCCCATGGACCACAAGGGACCAGGAGTGGGCACAACCTGGGAGTCCACGACACCATGGAACACCCCCCCACCCTGTCGGCCCTTACATGCTGTGCCTCAGTTTCCCTGTGCTTTCCCAGTCCCGGTTCTCACGGGGTCTGACTCAGGGAAACTCAGCACAATTTCCACCCTCTCCAGTCTAGTTTGAAAAGGCACTAACTTGTCGGGGACTGGGATGTGGGCTGGGCTCAGCCCTGGGTGGCATGGCTCCGACTGGCATTACCCCAGGAATGCTGCTAGGGGTACTTGGGTCCTGGGCTGGCACCTTCGCCTTCCAGCTCGTAGTGACCCCAACACAAAACTCCTTTGACTCAGGTTCCCTTTTCCTCCTCCCGCCGAGCTCCTGTGGGAAAGAGCCAGGGTGGAGCCCTGCAAAGGCCCAACGTGCTCTAGTGGATGTCTTCATAGCTTGGGAGCCAGGACTCCTGGGTTCCCTCCCTGGCTCTGGGAGGGGAGTGAGGGCTGGTGGTTAGAGCAGGGGGGCTGGGAGCCAGGACTCCTGGGTTCTCTTCCCAGCTCAGGGAGGGGAGTAGGGGCTGGTGGTTAGAGCAGGGGGACTGGGAGCCAGGACTCCTGGGTTCTCTGCAGGAGGCAGTGGGTGGTCTCAGGCCTGCTGTGGCGCAGGAAGGGGGGTTTCCGTCCCACCCACCCAGCTATTTGTATATTCCAAGCTCATGAGATACATTATTTGGGAGAAAATGAATCTTTCATGACTGATTTGTCGCCGCCTCCTCGAGCCCCGTTGTTGTTTAATGTTTCAATTTGGAGGAAGCAAACATTCAATCAGGCGGATTAACTATTTAATGTGTGTCATCAGTCAAGCTGTCTGGAGCAGGGCAGGGCTGGTGACGCCAGACCAGGCCTCGGCCTGCGGCTCTCAGCCGAGGAGTCAACATCGATCCCACGACTCCTTTGTTAAATGATCTGCTGTGGGACAGGAGCAGAGTCCCCTGGGGCGAGGGACGCGTGGGGGGGCATTGGGGGGCATAGGGCAGAAGAGGAGCTGGGGTGGGGTGTGGGATATGGAGGTGCAGATTGAGATCAGCCCCCCAGTGCCAGGCGCTGCACAGAGCCCAGCTGAGACAGTTTGTGTCCCAAAGGGCTCTGACTGTGTTGTGACAAAGTAGGAATGTCCTTAATAGTATGTGTGTGTGCCTCAGTTTCCCCTGTTGTTACTCAGGTACCTAGGTGGGGGGGCCAGGTGACGTGATCGCTGCAGAGGCCCCTGGAGGGCAGGTGTGATGCCGACTGGCTGCCCGGGCCAGAGAGCGGCTGACACGGGCCAGAAGCTGTTCCCTGTCCAGTGCAGCTCAGGGACAAAGGCTGGAGGGGGGCAGCTGCGGGTGTCTGGGGCTGGGCAGCTGAAAGCGATTCAGTCTCTTGGTTTGAGACTCCCACGGACTTTGCTGTGGGTCCCTGGTCCCTGTGCTCACAAGCTCTGTTCTACGCTGGGTCCCCCACGACTAATAACCCGTCGGGGTCACTCGCTGGCTGGGAGTCGCTGGGGGGGCAGGGCCCTTTGGGGGCGTGTGAAGCTCCCCAGGGGCCCCGTCCAGGGGGACTCGCTGCGGGGGGCCCGGGGTGAGCAGGGGGCTGAACGCTCCGAGGTCGGACCCAGGAGGCCCCAAAGCTGAGCAGGCTCCTGGTCCTGGTGACAGGTGCCCTGCAGGAGACGCTGCCCCAGAGGCCAGCCTGGCTTCACCCAGGGCCGTGAGAGCCCCCAGCCTGGGGCTCCGTCACACTTGTAAATACACAAGGGCTGGGAGGGGAAACAGGCCCCAAGAGAGACAAAGAGACTTGCCCAGCCCAGGGTCACCCAGTACCTCAGTGCCAGTCAGTAATAGAACCCAGGAGTCCTGGCTCCCAGCCCCCCATGCTCGATCCACCAGCCCCCACTTCCCTCCCAGAGCCTGGTAGAACCCAGGAGTCCTGGCTCCCAGACCCCCTGCTCTAACCCACCAGCCCCCACTCCCCTCCCAGAGCCGGAGAGAGAACCCAGGAGTCCTAGCTCCCAGCCCCCCATGCTCTATCCACCAGCCCCCACTTCCCTCCCAGAGCCGGGAGAGAACCCAGGAGTCCTGGCTCCCAGCCCCCCTGCTCTAACCACCAGCCCCCACCAGGAATTTATTCTCCGGCTCTGCAAAAGGCAGAGTGTGATGAACTGGGAATGTTCTTAATGTTTTCTCTGAATACTTTGTTGCTGCCTCAGTGTCCCCTATGCAGTTCTTAATATCTAGATGGTGGGATAAGGGGGTGTGATTGCTGCAGAGCAAAGGGCCAGTGCACCTAGATGCCTGACACTGTCTCCTGGCAACTGATGGCCTGGGCCCCCCCTCTGCAAAGGTGCCAGCTGAAGGTGTTGGAGACAAAGGGATCAGGTGACCTCCTGGCCCGGGAAAGGGGCTGAGGAGAGAGGAGGGGCTGGAGGGGTTGTTAGTCTGGAGCTGGCTGGGGACGAGCAGTGAAGTGCAGATGTGGGGGTCTGGCTCACTGCCCCCCAGAATGGACCCGGCCGAGGGCTCCGGTTCGCTGTACCTACAAGCTCTGTTTTAGACCCTGTTCCTGTCATCGAATAAACCTCTGTGTTACTGGCTGGCTGAGAGTCACATCTGACTGCAAAGTGGGGGGGTGCAGGACCCTGTGGCCCCCCCAGGACCCCGCCTGGGTGGGCTCGCTGTGGGAAGCGCACGAAGGGGCAGAGGATGCTGAATGCTCCAAGGAGAGACCCAGGAGGTGAAGCCGTGGGAGCTTCTTGCCCTGCAGACAGTCTGGTCCAAGGGAGAGGAGGCTCCCCAAAGTCCTGCCTGTCTTTGTGGGGAGCAGTTCCAGAGCATCACCCGAGGACTCTGTGACACAGGGCCAAGCTGGGGATCAGAGAGTGGTGGGGCAGGGGGCACAGGAGGGGCTCTGGGAGGAGGGGGGGGAATTGGGGGGCAGGGTTCTCTGTCACTCTTGGTATTATATACACACACTTATCTTCTAGAGCTGGAAGGGACCCTGAAGGGTCATCAGGTCCAGTCCCCTTCACTAGCAGGGCCATGTACTGATTTTGCCCCAGATCCCTAAGTGGCCCCCTCAAGGACTGAACTCACAGCCCTGGGTTTAGCAGGCCAATGTTCAAACCCCTGAGAGATCGCTCCCCCCACTGTGGGACCCTCGGCAGCCCCCTTAGGTGTCCAAAGTCCCCTGTAAACCCCCAGAAGGTGGCAGCCGGCAGCCCTGCCCCACCCGGGGATGCTATGAGAGAGGCAGCTGGCAGGTGACGGGGGGCAGCAGGCCCGTGGGATGGGAGGATCTGGGGGGGTTGCAATATGGGGTGGGGGGCTGACCACACCCAAAGAAATTCCTGGGTCTTTCCCTTTCCCCCCAGCTCCCGCCAGGCCCGCACGTGGCTCTCTGCTCTGGCCACACTTGATATTGGGGAGCAAGCTGGGCTGCATTCGACCCTCACCAGGGGGACGCGGGGGGGCCTGGCTGTTTTCCTTTCATTTAAAGGGATGAAGCGCGCGCTGGAGGCCAGAGTCAGGCAATTGCTCTGCTGATCGCTCGCCTGATGGGCCCAGTGACAGCTAAATAGCAGCTGCTGGCACTGCAGGATAGTGCTCCAGCCCTCCAGTCACAGCCCCCCACCCCCAGCTAGGGCTGAAGGAAGTGGAGAACCCCGGAGTCCTGGCTCCCAGACCCCCCTGCTCTAACCACCAGCCCCTACTCCCCTCCCAGAGCTGGGGAGAGAACCCAGGAATCCTGGCTCCCAGCCCCCCCGCTCTAACCACCAGTCCCCACTCCCCTCCCAGAGCCGGGAGAGAACCCAGGAGTCCTGGCTCCCAGCCACCCTGCTCTAACCACTCAACACCACTCCCTTCCCAGAGCCAGGGAGAGAACCCAGGAGTGCTGGCTCCCAGCCCCCCCTGTTCTAACCACCAGCCCCCACTCCCCTCACAGATCTGGGGAGAGAACCCAGGAGTCCTGGCTCCCAGCCCCCCCTGTTCTAACCACCAGCCCCCACTCCCCTCACAGATCTGGGGAGAGAACCCCGGAGTCCTGGCTCCCAGACCCCCCTGCTCTAACCACCAGCCCCTACTCCCCTCCCAGAGCTGGGGAGAGAACCCAGGAATCCTGGCTCCCAGCCCCCCCGCTCTAACCACCAGTCCCCACTCCCCTCCCAGAGCCGGGAGAGAACCCAGGAGTCCTGGCTCCCAGCCACCCTGCTCTAACCACTCAACACCACTCCCTTCCCAGAGCCAGGGAGAGAACCCAGGAGTGCTGGCTCCCAGCCCCCCCTGTTCTAACCACCAGCCCCCACTCCCCTCACAGATCTGGGGAGAGAACCCAGGAGTCCTGGCTCCCAGCCCCCCCTGTTCTAACCACCAGCCCCCACTCCCCTCACAGATCTGGGGAGAGAACCCAGGAGTCCTGGCTCCCGGCTCCCCGCTGCTCTAACACCACCAGCCCCCACTCCCCTCCCAGAGCCAGGGAGAGAACCCAGGAGTGCTGGCTCCCAGCCCCCCCTGTTCTAACCACCAGCCCCCACTCCCCTCACAGATCTGGGGAGAGAACCCAGGAGTCCTGGCTCCCGGCCCCCCGCTGCTCTAACACCACCAGCCCCCACTCCCCTCCCAGAGCCAGGGAGAGAACCCAGGAGTCCTGACGTTGTGATTAAATAACCAAGTTTGGAGGAAGGTCAATGTCAGTATTTAATGCCCATAATGGGCCAGCACACTGGGGCAGAGACTGACTGCCCGGGGAGAGCGCCCCCTACTGAGCCCCTGCCCGCTCCCTGCAGCACAGGCCCCTCGTGCCCCACTGCGATCATGGGGCACCTTCCGACTCATTTCTCTGGGACTTTGAATCCCAGCCCCCCACCCCTGACTTCAAGGGAGGCTCCCAGATGAGTGGGAACCTGTCAGCCCACGGCCCCCCCCCCCCCCGGAGCTGGCTCCAAACATCCCCTCCTGAGTGCTCCCCAGCCAGGCCAGGGCCGTGTCCTAGGTTGTGTGTCCCGTTGTACCGGGGCAGACGCTGCCCCCCCATCGGCTCCCCGGGCCTTGGCTCGCCTTGAATTGTTTGCCTGACGCATTTGGCTGGGGAGAGGTCACGGCTGCGACCTGTGATAAATGGAGAGACTTCAACTCACATGGCTCCCGCGTGGTAACAACCCCAGAGCCAGCCGCACACTCACCCGGGAGCGCTGAGACAGGGACGGCCACATGCACAAACACACATACATCCACACACACACACACACACACACGTCCACACGCACATACACACACATGTCCACAAACACAAACATCCACACACATGCACACACATCTGCACACACATTCACACCCAGACACATGCATATGCACACATGCACACAACACATGCACACACACATGTCCACATACACACATACACACACATGTGCACATGCACACACACATCATCACACATGCACACACACCGATGCACACACATGTATGCACACACTCCACACACGTGCATGTGCACACACAAACACACAAACGTGCACACACATGTGCGTG
>NW_022059822.1:0-2500 GCF_007399415.2 Gopherus evgoodei | reverse complement strand
TTTTCTTTCATTTTAAAGAGACAAGAAAATACAGGTGGGTTCCCCCCGCCCCCCAGGAGCAGCGGGGGAAGGGAGCCGGAGGGACTTGGGGGGAGGCCAAGCCAGCACCTTGGGTGTCGCTGGCAGGTTCCAGGCTCCTGCCCTGCTAGAGCAGCAAAGCAGGTCGATATTTAATTGTTATTGCAGGCAGGGACAGTGTATGTGTGTGTGGGGGGGGAGAGGCTACTGGAATATTTGTGTTGTGAGTGTGTGTGTGTGTGTGTGTGTGTGTGTGTGTGTGTGTGTATGTCTATCAGTGGAACTCTGTGACACAACCCCCACCCCAAAGCCAGAAGGGCAAGTTCAACTACACACACACACACAGAGCCCCTCCATCACAAACACACACACACACACACAGAGCACCTCCATCATACACACACACACACAGAAACAGACCCTCCATCACACACACACACACACAGAGCCCCTCCATCACACACACACAGACCCTCCATCATACACACACACACAGAGCACCTCCATCACACACACACACACACACGCAGAAACAGACCCTCCATCACACACACACACACACACACACAGAGCTCCTCCATCACACACACACACACACACGCAGACCCTCCAACATACACACACACATACACACACACACAGAGCCCCTCCATCATACACACACACACACACACACACAGAAACAGACCCTCCATCACACACACACACAGAGCCCCTCCATCACACACACACAGACCCTCCATCACACACACACACACACGCACGCACACACACACAGAAACAGACCCTCCATCACACACACACACACACACACACACACACACACAGAGAGCTCCTCCATCACACACACACACAGAGACCCTCCATCATACACAACACACACACAGAGCCCCTCCATCACACACACACACACGCAGACCCTCCAACACACACACACACACACACACAGAGCCCCTCCATCATACACACACAGACACACACAGAGAGACCCTCCATCACACACACACATATGCACACATGCACACAGACACACACACAGCCCCTCCATCACACATACACACACACACACAGATGGAGGAGGAGGAGGTGACACAAAACTTGAGCATTGTGTATTGTTTTGTTTGTTTTGGTCCCAGGGGTGGAACTCCAGGCCACATGACACACACAACAGGCAACCTGCCAAACTGTGAGGGGGAGGTCAGGCCTAGAGAAAGGGGGGAGGCAGGGGAGAGATTGGAGAAAGGGGTGACACTAAAGAGTGGTGCCAAGCATGGGATACTAACCCACAACCCCCCCCCATAACAAACTGGGGGGCATGTTCAGCTACCAGCCCAAAGACATCCATCAGAATTGGAGGGGATCCATGGAGGGGATCCATGGATAGGAGAAGGGGGAGATAGCACCCAAAATACATTGTGGGTGTGTGGGGGGGTGCTGGTGTGTGTGGTGGGATCATTATGCCACTCCTCCCCCCACTCAGGAGCACCCCAGACCATCCATTAAAATGTGAGGGTGTTAGGAAGGGGAAAGGGCTGGGTGACACCCACAATGTAATATAGGGTCTGTGTGTTGCTTGTGTGTGTGTTGGTGCTAGCCATGGGAGCCCTATGCCACACACACTCCTTCAAAGCCGGGGACGCATGTTTAGCTACCTCAGGCCATCCATTAATTTGTTGGGGGTAGTTAGGCTGGGAAAAGGGGGGATGACACCCAAAATGTTTTGTGGTGTGTGGGTGTGTTGGTGGCAGAAGTGGGATCATTCACAACCACACACAAACACAGAGTCAGAGGCCAGGCTCAGGTGCTCCAGGCCACCTCCCGGCATCTGAAGGGGGCTGAGGATGGAGGACAAGGATGTGTGTATGTAAGACACACACACACACACTCCCGTTATTTTCTGCAAACCAGCCAGCGCCTCCTCTCGCTCCCCTTCTCTGTCTAAATGAAATCAGTCATTTTCATCAAGTGCCCGGCCAAATATTATCTACAGTCCATTCAGAGGGATCGAATCTTATTTAGAGTCGCGATTCGACATCTGTTTTCAAATTTGATCAGCTATGAACTTTATTTTCCGAGTTTGAGGAAAATTATATGCATCGATCCGAGGCACTGGCAGCTCCTACAAATACAGCCCGAGCCCCGGCCTCTCCCTCCCGCTAGCGAGGGGCGGAGAAGGCAGCGAGAGACAGACTCACACACACACCTCCCCTGCCTGCCCTACCGGCTGCCGGCTCCTGCCTCCCCGACCCGCTGCCGGCTCCTGCCTCCCCGACCCGCCGCCGGCTCCTGCCTCCCCTGGCTGCCCGACCCGCTGCCGGCTCCTGCCTCCCCTGGCTGCCCGACCCGCTGCCGGCTCCTGCCTCCCCTGCCTGCCGGACGCGCTGCCGGCTCCTGCCTCCCCGACCCGCTGCCGGCTCCTGCCTCCCCTGCCTGCCCGACCCGCTGTCGGCTCCTGCCTCCCCGACCCGCTGCCGGCTCCTGC
>NW_022059821.1:50342-83433 GCF_007399415.2 Gopherus evgoodei | reverse complement strand
CACTTTTTAACAAACCCATCAGCTTATGAGCATATTCTACAAAAGTACAATCATTAGACATCTTAAACTTTCTAAACTTAACTCTGTAAGAATCAGGAGTAACCTTGAACCGCCTTAACATAGAATCTTTATACCGGCCATAATCCAAGGCTTCTTGTTCCCCCAATTCATTAAATACCTCCCTGGCTTTTCCAGTCAGTCTGGTCAGCAGGACAGGCATTCGCTGATCATCGGGGATCTGGTACAGATGGCAGAGGCGTTCAAAGGTACACAAAAACTCCTCTGTATCTTCAGTATCATTGTAGATGGGACACATTCTTTCCCAGGTCTTCTCATGGCGGTGGGTAAGTGGAGTACCAGGTGGCGATGACTTTCTCCGCTCCTCTATTACTTGGAGCTGAAGTTTGGCCATTTCCTGTTCCATCTCTCGAGCTCTCTCCTCCGCAGCCAGTAATTCCAGATGCCCCTTATGAGCTTTTTCTTCTCTCTCATCAGCCTCCTTCTTTCTCTCAGCAGCTTCTCCTTCTAATTCAGCTATTTTTTGCCTTTCCAGCAATCGAAGATCTGCTAGTTTCTGTTCATGCTGCAGTTGCAGTTTATTTGCTGCCTTTTTTATTCAAATTGCTTCTGCAGTTTCTGTAGTATCAGGTAAGGGCTGTGCTCCTGCCTCCTGATCACTGGCCATTAACAGCTCTCCCAATTCTTGATCTGTAGCTTTTTTTCTAAAGCTTGTCCCTTTTTCTGAACACAAATCTTCCAGGGCTCTTTTGTCAAGACCCTCATATGCTCTTTGCTCACCCATTGCAACTGCTCTTTAACCAAACAAACTCTCAATTCCAAAATTCCAATTTGGATAGCGTGGGGTTCTGACCCAAAGCTTAATTGACCTGGTTCTATGGATCCTAGCAAGACTACATCAGTGTGAGGGTGCTGCTCGTGGGAGCCAGCTGAGGTCACTCAATCAGGGTGAACTGCAAACTATGCATAGTCCAAACTATGCAGTTCCCTTAAGTGCCCAGCCTCAGGCCTCCGTCCAGACACATCTGTCAGATATGATGATGATTCCTGAAAATCTTACTTCATCATATAAAAGAAAAGGTTCTTCCAGTCCCAAAGGATCAGCCACATACCCAGGTTCAATTATAACTGAGATCTTACCCACAATACACACGATAGCCAATCCTTGTTAACTAAGCTAAAATTTATTAGAAAAGAAAAGAGAGAGAGTGTTGGTTAAAAGATTAATACACATACAGACTTGAATTCAATTTCTGAGGTTCAGATACATAGTAGAGGCGAGCTTGTAGTAGCCAAAAGTCCTTTTAGAAATAGTCCATAGGTTATAGTCCAAGGTCCATATTCAGGGTGGCTCCAGTCAACGACTGGGGATCTCAGTCCTTGTGGCTTAAGGTTTCCCACTCTTGAAAACCAAAGCAGATTTGAGATGAAGAAGGATCGTGTCCCAGGCTTCTTATACATTTCTAGCAGCCTTTCGGCCTGAGAAAACAATAGGCTTAACTCCTTCTCCCAAACATCCTGCCAATTAGCACAGAGTAATTTATCCATTAAACAGTTCAGATACAGGTTACCTCAACCTCCAGAGAGACACATAGACAATAACACTATTTCACTCAAGTATCATCTTAATGCTAATATTCCTTTTTGATCTTTGAATTAAAACTAGAGCAATAGACAAGACTTGTTTGCTTACATCACAAGACTTGAGCAAACACCTCCCCTTCTACCTCTGACAATGCAGACTTGCATTTCAAAGTTCTGTTCATTTACATATCTTGCTAACCAGTCCTTAAGGTTCACCCATGGCTCCAGTCAGTCCGTGAGGTGAGTTAATTAACTCTTTCTGGCCCTGTCACCTTTCAGTGAGATATTATATTATACTCATAACATCACACCCCCAAAGCAAAATTGATGCAGGAAGGGATGACACCAACATCACTGACTGCATCCCAAAAGCTCCCCATCCTGGGTTTTGTCTTATTACAGCTTGTACTGGGTTAGAAGCCCTATTAGTGTAGAACAGAAATGTTTTACCAAACTCATGTTTAATAACATGATTGACTCTCTTTACAAACTTAAGGCCAAACTTGGTTAGAACAATAGTGGATTGAATCTGCTCTCGCAGCAGGATTCCTGTATGTTTCATATGATCTTGCCAAGAGCTAAAGAAACTAGCTATTTTATCTATACAAGCTCAGGCAAATGTTTGGAACCCAATTAACATTAAATCAACATAGATATTAATGTAGTTCATAGTGTAGGAATCTTGGCATTTGCCATGAAAGCAATATGGTAGTGTGCCTCAGTTTCCCTTTTCATACAGCACATCAGGTCTGGAATGTTTTTTCTTCTGTGAAAAATTCCAAGACTGTTTACAGGCACTAGCAGTGAAACATCAGTATAACAAGGCCTTTTAACATAAAGTGTGTTCTCATATATTTCTCTTAACATGTTCAAGGGATTTTTGCAAAAGATTAGGCACATTGTACATTTTTACAGTTGTTAGTATTAGCAATAAATTAGTTACAAAAATTACCATTAGCATTAACAACAAATCCATTGCAAGTGTCCATCTATAATTATGTTTCTCATGCCATACCTTTGGCTCAATACCATTGGGGTTTTGACATTTTAGGGTTAACCTGCAGCTTCTCTTTGCAAAATTCAGTTTTCTCTTTCCTCCTCCTTCTGTAGGATCACACCCTGATTTCTCTTGCTTAATAGAATTCACTGGCTTATGGGGTGGGCTCTCTGTGCTAACAGCTTTTAGCAAGTCTTTCTTCTCCCTGCCAGTCAGGGAATTTGCATCAACACAGACACTAACTTTTAGATTTTCAGCTGCTACCCATTCCAAGGCTGGACTCTGTTTTACAGAGATATCACACAAATTCAAATAGTCAGAGGGTGAGAGTTTGCTTGCTCTCCCCTGCATCCTCAAGCATTTGGCCATAAAACTGTTCTGCTCTGAAACACCAGTAACCAAATCTCTCCTCAGACCCTGAAGCACAGACTGCTCACTCACAAAATTAGCATTGAGACAGTCCTATCCCAACACCATTGTTTTCCCAACAAGCTGGCCAAAGCCAGGCACTTGCTCATAGAGCTATTTAAATTCCTCAACAACTTTTACTCCATCTGAGACAGTCTCAAAGCTATTCACACTGGATTTTTCAAAAGGAAAGTCAGTGGATCCATTTACAATACAAAATTTCTGGCTGTTAGGAACTGAAACTTCCTTGATTAAATCACTTTCACACCCTTTAGTTGTACCAAACTGCTTGCACAGATTACCATGAGGATTTCTTTCCTTAGCAGCTTCTCTAAGCAGCAATTCACCTCTCACAGAAACTCTGCCCTTCTCTGCTTCACCTAGGGCTTGCTCTAAAGGAACACTTTCTTGAGCCCCCACAGACTCTTTCTGGGTATCACTTACATTCAGAATCACCTCTGGCCCATCAGGCAGATTCCTACACAATTTCTTTTCAGGCAAACTTATAGATTTTCTAGATAACAGGTTAGAAGCATTCTCCTTCCCTTGGCCATGAACAAGCTCAGGAATCTTTTCCTTCTTGCTACAAGTTGTCAAACTGTCAGTAGGTAACACAATTAAATCACCTTTCTGCTCTCCTTGTGCCCTGGCTAGGGTATAACCCTGATTAGACAGAGTTGCTACACCCTTTTCCAACCACACATTAACAACTGGCAAACTACAAGCACCAGAATTGTCTGATCTCTGGGATTTTGCTAAGACACTAACTGGATGCAACCTAGTTACAGTGCCATTCTCCCCAGCAGACACAAACTTAGGACCATTCCCTTCCTGGGCTTTAGCTGTATTTACAACCAACTCCGAAACAACTGAACTATTCTCAACCATCACAGGCTGAAAGGCACCTTCTGTCTGCTCCACACACACAGAAGAGCCAGAGATACATTCTCCTTCACCAGACACACAGCTTGGGATTTCCTTTCCCTTGTCCCAGCACACAAGGCTGTTCACAGACAACTGCTTGGAGACTGAGGTAGCTTCCTCCATAGGCAAGTCAATACCCCTGACAGACACAGGCACATTACCTTCACTGTCACATTTTTCCACACAGGAAACAGGTAAGGGATAGGGACACTCATTTTCCACTATTTCTGCCTTCCCAAACTGCTGACCAGATAAAGCCATCAGCTCACAAGGCTGCCTAGGCTCCTCCAAACCTTCTCTACCAGGCACATTGCCACTTCCAACAGAGAAGCTGCTGCTTTTTTCACTACACTGAGCTACTTCCAGCAAATCACAGTTACCCATTTCAGGTTCACTTTTACAAGCTGCACTAGCCACCAATCCATTACCCATTACACATCTACCTTTTCCTTCCTCGGTTAGGGCTTCCATCTGACCATTTACTTGAATCTGCTCCTGAAAAACATCTCCCTCCCCAATGAGATCTTTTTGCTCTTGATCTAACTCCAGATTCACTTCTGAGACATTAGACAGACATTCAGAAACTTCATTCCCAGACACACTGCTTTCTTGAACAGACAAACAGCTATTACCTCCCAGGTTAGACTCCCCCTCTCCCTGACCATGGCAAAACTGGTTAAACACAGAAAACTGCCCAGAGTAATACCACATATCAGCATAGTTATAAGCTGGATTTTCAAGAGGATACAGTTTCTGCTGTTCTTTCCTTGCTTCTTTGACTTGGAGCTGAAGTCTGGCAGTTTCTTGTTGCATCTTGTGAGTCTCCTGTTCCAGCTCCTGTTGCCTCTGTCGATCTTTCTCCTCAGCAGCCAGTAATTCCAGACGTCCCTTACGAGCTTTTTCTTCTCTCTCATCAGCCTCCTCCTTTCTTTCAGCAGCTTCTTTCTCCAGCTGGGCCAAGGCTTGCTTCTCCCTTCTCAGTTCTGAGAGGGGCCTGGGGAGGAGCGCAGGCTTACCTCCCCAACTCTGGGAGGAGCCTGGGATGTGGTGGCTCCAGCAGGGGCGCTGGCTTCTCTCATAGACTCAGAGACTCTGGGACTGGAAGGGACCTCGAGAGGTCATCGAGTCCAGTCCCCTGCCCTCATGGCAGGACTAAATACTGTCTAGACCATCCCTAATAGACATTTATCTAACCTACTCTTAAATATCTCCAGAGATGGAGATTCCACAACTTCCCTAGGCAATCTATTCCAGTGTTTAACTACCCTGACAGTTAGGAACTTTTTCCTAATGTCCAGCCTAAATCTCCCTTGCTGCAGTTTAAGCCTATTGCTTCTTGTTCTATCATTAGAGGCTAAGGTGAACAAGTTTTCTCCCTCCTCCTGATGACACCCTTTTAGATACCTGAAAACTGCTATCATGTCCGCTCTCAGTCTTCTCTTTACAAACTAAACAAACCCAATTCCTTCAGCCTTCCTTCATAGGTCATGTTCTCAAGACCTTTAATCATTCTTGTTGCTCTTCTCTGGACCCTCTCCAATTCTCCACATCTTTCTTGAAATGCGGTGCCCAGAACTGGACACAATACTCCAGTTGAGGCCTAACCAGCGCAGAGTAAAGCGGAAGAATGACTTCTCGTGTCTTGTTTACAACACACCTGTTAATGCATCGCAGAATCACATTTGCTTTTTTGCAACAGTATCACACTGTTGACTCATATTAAGCTTGTGGTCCACTATGACCCCTAGATCTCTTTCTGCCATACTCCTTCCTAGACAGTCTCTTCCCATTCTGTATGTGTGAAACTGATTGTTCCTTCCTAAGTGGAGCACTTTGCATTTATTTTTATTGAACTTCATCCTGTTTACCTCAGACCATTTCTCCAACTTGTCCAAATCATTTTGAATTTTGACCCTGTCCTCCAGAGCAGTTGCAATCCCTCCCAGTTTGGTATCGTCCGCAAACTTAATAAACGTACTTTCTATGCCAATATCTAAATCGTTGATGAAGATATGAACAGAACCGGTCCCAAAACAGACCCCTGCGGAACCCCACTTGTTATACCTTTCCAGCAGGACTGGTAGCCATTAATAACTACTCTCTGAGTACAGTTATGCAGCCAGTTATGCACCCACCTTATAGTAGCCCCATCTAAATTGTACTTTCCTAGTTTATCTATAAGAATATCATGCGAGACCGTATCAAATGCCTTACTAAAGTCTAGGTATATCACATCCACCGCTTCTCCCTTATCCACAAGGCTCGTTATCCTATCAAATAATGCTATCAGATTGGTTTGACACGATTTGTTCTTTACAAATCCATGCTGGCTATTCCCTATCACCTTACCACCTTCCAAGTGTTTGCAGATGATTTCTTTAAATACTTGCTCCATTATCTTCCCTGGCACAGAAGTTAAACTAACTGGTCTGTAGTTTCCTAGGTTGTTTTATTTCCCTTTTTATAAATGGGCACTATATTTGCCCTTTTCCAGTCTTCTGGAATCTCCCCTGTCTCCCATGATTTCCCAAAGATAATAGCTAGAGCCTCAGATACCTCCTCTATTAACTCCTTGAGTATTCTAGGATGCATTTCATCAGACCCTGGTGACTTGCAGGCATCTAACTTTTCTAAGTGATTTTTTACTTGCTCTTTTTTATTTTATCTTCTAAACCTACCCTCTTCCCATAAGCATTCACTATATTGGACATTCCTTCAGACTTCTCAGTGAAGACCGAAACAAAGAAGTCATTAGCATCTCTGCCATTTCCAAGTCTCCCGTTACTGTTTCCCCCTCCTCACTGAGCAGTGGGCCTACCCTGTCCTTGGTCTTCCTTTGCTTCTAATGTATTGATAAAAAGTCTTCTTGTTTCCCTTTATTCCCATAGCCAGTTTGAGCTCATTTTGTGCCTTTGCCTTTCTAATCTTGCCTCTGCATTCCTGTGTTATTTGCCTATATTCGTCCTTTGTAATCTGACCTAGGTTCCATTTTTTATATGACGCCTTTTTATTTTGTAGGTCACGCAAGATCTCATGGTTAAGCCAAGGTGGTCTTTTGCCACATTTTCTATCTTTCCTAACCATCGGAATAGCTTGCTTTTGGGCCCTTAATAGCATCCCTTTGAAAAACTGCCAACTATCCTCAGTTGTTTTTCCCCTCAGTCTTGATTCCCATGGGACCTTACCTATCAGCTCTCTGAGCTTACCAAAATCCGCCTTCCTGAAATCCATTGTCTCTATTTTGCTGTACTCCCTTCTACCCTTCCTTAGAATTGCAAACTCTATGATTTCATGATCACTTTCACCCAAGCTTCCTTCTACTTTCAAATTCTCAACGAGTTCCTCCCTATTTGTTAAAATCAAGTCTAGAACAGCTTCCCCCCTAGTAGTTTTTCAACTTTCTGAAATAAAAAGTTGTCTGCTATGCAGTCCAGGAACTTATTGGATAGTCTGTGCCCCACGGTGTTATTTTCCCAACATATATCTGGATAGTTGAAGTCCCCCATCACCATCAAATCTTGGGCTTTGGATGATTTTGTTAGTTGTTTGAAAAAAGCCTCATCCACCTCTTCCACCTGATTAGGTGGCCTGTAGTAGTCTCCCAGCATGACATCGCCTGTGTTTTTTACCCCTTTTAGCCTAACCCAGAGACTCTGAACACTTCCATCTCCTATGTCCATCTCCATCTCAGTCCAAGTGTGTACATTTTTAATATATAAGGCAACACCTCCTCCCTTTTTCCCCTGTCTATCCTTCCTGAGCAAACTATATCCATCCACACCAACATTCCAGTCATGTGTATTATCCTACCAAGTTTCAGTAATTCCAACAATGTCATAGTTGTATTTATTTATTAGCACTTCCAGTTCTTCTTGCTTATTACCCATACTTCTTGCATTTGTATATAGACATCTAAGATACTGGTTTGATCTTGCCTCCAAGCTTTGCCCTGACCCTCCTTTCTCTCTGCCATTATAGCCCATGCTCCCTCCTGTTTCCAACCCATCTCCCAGGTCTTGTTTCCCACTTACTTGTTCCCCACCTCCTCTCTACAGCTCTGCGTGGGGAGCGGCGGTTCCAGAGGGGGCAGGGCGCCGGCTCCCCTCCCCAGCTCTGGAAGGGGCCTGGACAGTGGCGGTTCGAGTGGTGGTGGGATGCTGGCTTCTCTCACCAGGTCTGGGAGGGGCCTGTGGACTGGCAGTTCGAGCAGGGGAGGGGCGCTGGCTTCTCTCCCCGGCTGTGCGAGAGGACTGGGCAGCGGCAATTGCTGCGAGGGCGGGGCGCTGCCTCCCATCTCCAGCTGTGCGAAGGGAGAAGGGGGCGGCCGTTCCAGCGGGGGCGGGGCGCTGCTTTCCTTCCCCGGCTCTGCAAGGAGAGTGGCCGATGGCCATTGGGGAGGGGGCAGGGCGCTGACTTCCCTACTTGGCTCTGCGAGGGGACTGGGGAGTGACCGTTGCCACAGGGGCGGGGCACTGGGTTCCCTCCCAAGGTCTGCGAGGGGACTAGGGTACGGCCTTTCGTACGGGAGAGGGGCACTGCCTTCCCTCCCCAGCTCTGCGAGGGGACTGGGAAGCACCCGTTCCAGTGAGTGTGGGGCGCTGCCTTCCCTCCTGTTGCCGGCACAGATAATGCCCAAGGCCAAGCAACAGCGGTTTGTGGCCCGGTGTGCTCGGCTCGAATAAACACACCAGGGTGGAGAAGCAAAACACAAGTCTATTTGAGCTCAAATAAGGTGCAAAGGAGAATACAATCTCAAATCCTGCACACACACACAAGCTGCTTTTCCCTTTTTAAATTCTTTTTTTTTCCTCCCCCCCCCTTTCCCTGTAGCAATTACGTAAGCACAGGTGCATTAAGTAATCTTGGTCACGGCAGCTCGTTAGTAAGGTTTCCTTCTGCCAGTTATCTTGTCCTTCAACAGGGAGGCCTTATCACTATTGCTTTAGACCTGGTTTGACCTGTGCTGCAACTGATAGCTTTCTAAGTCGAGTGGAGTTCAACATGGAGGGGCTTTGGTTCGCTTTGGCCTAGAACAGGAGGGCTTCATCGACACTCGTGGCCTTCCACCCACCCAAGTTACCTAGGGTTATGCCTAGTGACACCAACAACTCTCTCCTTTGAGAACACTCAACAAACCTTTTGACTGAGTTTTCTCATACTTTGAGGACAAAAAGCGATTAAGCTCTAGGGAGCTGAAGTGCTTTACAGCAAGCAAGCAAGAGGAGAATAACGATACACAACACCACACCAGTGAGCAGGAGGCGAACAATGCCTCCCCCTACTTCCCCCAGATTGGGTAACCAGCTCCAGAGGGAATCATAAATAGTGGGTTCCCTTCCTGGGTCTTCCACTATTCAAAGCCTGTTCGGCTAACAGGATGTGCTTGTTAATATTCTGTGCGTTTTCTGGGACATAAGTACAGCATTCATCCCCTATAAAGGCGCACACCCTGCCCTGTGAAGCCACACGTCCACCCAGAAAGTGTCCAAGTATGTCTTCATAATCACAGATCAGATGATATTTCTGATGCGTCTGTAAGGGCAGTGGGCCAAGTCTGGTACTCAAGATCACTCCGAATGGCCATCAGCTGGTCATTCAGGAAATCCTGAATTCCTACACATACTAGATCCCACTGCAATGCCTTCCCAGCCTCAGTGATATTCAATACCATTTTCCTTGGTGTAGTACTATATTATATCTGTTATTTAATCATTCTCAGGTACTTTCAAAAGGCATTAACATTAAGAGTATAGGAGGGGTTACATTATCAGTCACTCTCCAGGACACAGGGCGCAGCCTGTAGAACAAACCCCAAACTCCAATCAATACCACATTCCCAAGCATGGGTCCCACAAATGTCCTCCTGCCAGTGTATAATTCTTTGTTTCTTCACCAGGGTCAGTTCTTAATGTCCTTTCTAGTCAGGAATTCCTGGACTTTGGCAATTTCAGTGCAGTGCAGTGCAGAGCAACAAGCTCGAACAAGCATACCCACTTTGATGAGTTACTTAATACAACTTCTTTGGCCAATGAAGTTTCTTTTTTTTTTCTTAAGGAAATGTATTAGACTTTAGTATATCACATTTTCCAGATTTATCCAAACACCTTGTATTTCAAGTTGAATTAAACAAGTATCTACATTTTAATTTAACTTTTCTGTTTGATTTTAAACTAGACTATTCTACGAAAATCTTAAACACAACAATTCCAGCCACAAGACAAACACCACAGGACAGAACATAGAACACAAAACATAATTTCTATTGTGCCAGTAAATGCATGGTACGTTGAATGCTGTTCAGCTGGCATCAATTTTCTCTGATTATCTGAAAGAAAAAAACAGAGGTCTATCCCTTCTGGGCAGACAATCATCGCTTAAAATATACAAACACCCTTGTTGACTTCAGGCAAAACAGAGGAATTACCCCATATTATCTTGTATTTGTTCCATAGGCAGGCCAGGTTTCAATTACATAACACTGTATACATTCTTAAGCTAATTTAACTAAATTGTTCATAGCCAAATCAAATGATTGCAATCCAATAATTTCCTTGCCTGAATTTATTTACAAATATTTCACAGACACCAAGAACTTTCTTCTTTAGCATTTTACAAAGTTCAACTGCTGTTTTCTCCAGCAACTACAGAGTTAACTGCTCACTCTCCCTTAAATCACTTGCTTGTCTCCCAACAGCTACTTTTATCAACTTAAATCACCATTCCAAGTAAGTCCTGGGTATTTGAAATCCCCATGCTTACACTTACTGACTCCTTCCTTCCAATACATCCTCAAAATTTTCCAACCTGTTTTCCAATCTGTCTGTTTCCTGCCCACCTGGGCCCGATCCTGCTTTTCTTGCTGAACCGTTCCTTCCATGGGCACCAACTTGTTCCACTACCAGTTTAGCTAGGAGAGTGGGCTTCTCAACTAGCCCCCACCTCTCCTGGTCTCTTCCCTTAAACATTCTTACTCACAAGACTACCCGAGTCCTTCCTCGTGAGGCTTGCCACCTGGACAAAAACACATGGCCCATTGGGCAAAGGCCATTTATTTAACATATAATCCAAACCCCTTTAGAGGGTTTACCCAGAGACCCACCCATCTGTCTGCTGACATTTAAACAGAAAAGAGAATTACACAGAGAGCAGAGGAAATTGCAGTCTAAGCCAGGTTTTCCCACTTCTATACGCTGACCGGTACAGGGAACGGGACAGAAGGATCTCAATTCGACCTCAGAGCTTCCTTGCACGCATGGCTTCCACTCCGAGGAATTACGAACGAGAGGTTCAGTTCCGCCCACAGTCCTAACGACCAAATGAACAGAGCAGAAAAACAACAGTAACAGGTGAAACAGAACAGAACCGGAACCAGATAGCGTTTCCTTATCCTATTAGGGCACACTTTTAATCATGCAGTTCTCAACACATAACACCAGCAGTACCAAGCAAAGCAAATAGATGGTGTAAATTATGCAGGGCTACCCCCTTTTAAATTGCTCACCAAACTGTAACAAATTTCTGTTACCAATCTATCCCTCTTGTCAGGTGATCAGGCTGACACTACAGGATCGTTGGGGGAAGATAAAGAAAACACACCATATAACTGAATTTTAAAGCTTCATTAGTCAGGAAAAACATTAATGCCCCCAAGACCCTTTCATACTCACACACGTACGTCCAGACTGGCCACTTCTGTGTATAATGTTCAGAGAAGGGGAAAGGTGGACGGGAGATTATCCTGTATACAGCTTTTCCAGAATTTCCAACATGCTTCCGCTCTTGGGAAGGCTGTTCTTTTACACCCTGGAATCTCCTGCAGCGTCTCTTTCAGGGATTCCAGTCCAGGTCAGCTGCCTCTGGCTTCTTTGGTGTCACCAAGCCACACCGGCTCTGAGGTCACAAAGGCACACTGTTGGATCTTACTGGACAGTTAAGCTTTGCAAATGTAATCTCAGTTCTGTAACTTGTATTGCCTTTGGTTCGCCTCTGTCAATTTTCCTTTTTCCACAGCCAGCTGGGACTGAAAGCAGTTTTACTTTGTACTTAGCATAGTCTGTGTTGATTCTTGACCCTGAACGCAGAGCAACTTTCTTTTTATTCCTGGGCCAAGCTGAATTTCAAATTAACCCGTTCCTTTCCTCAATAGACAAATTTGCTCACGCTGTATCAGGGCTTTTTGGTGATTAAATGCTCCTCTTAGATGTAAGATCTTATCTAGATTGAAGTACCTTCTAGTGGGCATTGTTTAGATGGATTTTCATGCATGTAAATATTCCAATTCTCTAAATACCTGCAGGTTGTTGAACCATAATGTACATACATGTAATATGCAGGGGTACCCTTAGGGGGTGAGGTGGAATGTTTAGACTTCCCCCCCCACCCATTTTCCACTTACACACACAGGGAGGGTGCCCTGTCCACTTTAGTGGCTCATAAACTAAGGATTTTTCCTTACAAGGTACTCACACAGGAGAGGCTTAACAAGGATGGCCATGACCCTCCTACACCTCCCTTCAGCAAAGAGCTTCAGCTAGTCTCTGAGAGACGGCGCCGCTTACTCTGATTGCATCCAGTGAGATGATCAGACTGTCAGTAGCCCACATGGAAAGGAAAGGGGAAGGGAAGATGGGTGCACACACTCCTAGACCCAGGTAGCTTCCTCACCGGACGATGCCAGGCCAAGTCAGCCCACCATGGGTCAGACCTCCTAAAGATCCACTAGTTACCAGGCTTATGTTAGAGTAGTCCTGGTCACGTGCTTTTGCTTCACAGGGGCATCTTCCGGTAACAGTCACTCACACTGGCCCCCAGTACCATTCTGCATCTGATCTTGCTTTGCCTTTTTTTCAATTTATGCTTAATCATCGTATCCGAACCAAACACCTTCCAATTCACTAGAATGCATTCTAAGGGTGTACACTGTACCTGGTGCCCCATACCATGCCCTTGATCCATTATATGACGCTCTATTGTCTAATGGGAATTACAACGACTGGGCATCCCCAGCCTTTAATTACAATGACTGGCGTCCCCAGCCTCGGGCAAAAGTCCACACTACTGGACTGTTCCTACCTTATCCAAGGGACCAGTTCCTCACCGTTGCCCACAGCCAAAGTCCAGACCACTGGACTGTTCTTACCTTATCCAAGGGATCGGTTCCCCACCATCGCCCACAACTGCTTCTCCACTACTCGAGCGTGTTGCACCTTTGTGCCCTCCGGGGTCGGTCAAACTGTGTCTCCGCCAGGCCCCCAGTGAAGTCACCGGTGTGCACTGGGCGTCGGTCGTCGCTGCAATCCGTTGAGCACCAGGAGGGATCCGGGCAAGGCTAATTTTAGCCTCGAGCCCACCCAGGGATGCCAAGAACTGTTGCCGGCACAGATAGTGCCCGAGGCCAAGCAACAGCAGTTCGTGGCCCTGTGTGCTCGGCTCAAATAAACACACCAGGTGGAGAAGCAAAACACAAGTTTATTTGAACTCAAATAAGGTGCAAGGGAGAATACAATCTCAAATCCTGCACACACACACAAACGGCTGTTCCCTTTGTAAATTCTTTTTCCTTCCCCCCCCTCCTTTCCCTGTAGCGATTACGTAAGAGCAGGTGCATTAAGTAATCTTGGCCGTGGCAGCTCGTTAGTAAGTTTTCCTTCTGCCAGTAATCTTGTCCTTCAACAGGGAGGCCTTATCACTATTGCTTTAGACCTGGTTTGACCTGTGCTGCAACTGATAGCTTTCTAAGTCGAGTGGAGTTCAACATGGAGGGGCTTTGGTTTGCTTTGGCCTAGAACAGGAGGGCTTCATTGACACTCGAGGCCTTCCACCAACCCAAGTTACCTAGGGTTATGCCTAGTGACACCAATGCTCCCAAGCTCTGAGAGGGAACTGGGGAGCGGACTCTCCTGCGGAGGCTGGGCGCTGGGTTCCTTCCCCATCTCTACGAGGGGACTGGGGAACAGCCTATCCTGCGGGGAAGGGGTGCTGGTTTCCCTTCCTGGCTCTGCGAGGGAAATGGGCAGCGGCCGTTCAAGTGGGGGCGGGGTGCTGGGTCCCCTCCCCAGCTCTGTTAATGGACTGGGAAGCCGCCGTTCCAGTGGGGGTAGGGCACTGGCTTCCCTCCACAGCTCTGCCAGGAAACTGGGGAGCAGCCGTTTCAGCAAGGGAGGGGCGCTGCATTTCCTCGCCATCTTTGCCAGGGGACTGGGGCACGGCTATTCCGGTGGGGGCGGGGCACTGGATTCTCTCCCCGGCTCTGCCAGGGGATTGAGGAGTGGCCGTTTTAGCGGGGGCCGGGCGCTGCCGTCCCTTCCCATCTCTGAGAGGGGAATGAGGATCTCGTTCCTACGGGGGCGGAGCGGTGGTTTCCCTCCCCAGCTCAGCCAGGAGACCGGGGAGCGGCTGTTCCTGTGGGGGCGGGGCGCTGCCTTCCCACCCTAGCTCTGCTAGGGGACTGGGGAGCGGCCGTTTTGGTGGGGGCATGGCCCTGGGTTCCCTTCCCAGCTCTGCGAGGGGTCGGTGGGGCCGCCATTCCAGCGAGAGTGGGGCGCTGCCTTCCCTCCCCAGGTCTGCGAGGTGAATGGGAAGTGGCTGTTCCTGCGGGGGCAGGGTGCTACCTTCCTTCCCCACCTCTGCGAGGGGACTGGGGAGCGGCCGTTCCTGCGGGGGTGGGGCACTACATTCCTGTCATGGAGTGTGGGGGAGTCCGGCCCTGCACCCCTCTTCCTGGACCCACAGTGACTCTCGGCCAGCCAGTAAAACAGAAGGTTTATTGGACAACAGGAATGCAGGTTACAGCAGAGCTTTTAGCACAGTCAGGACCCCTCAATCGAGTCCTTCTGGAGTTTCAGGGTGCTTGGGTCCAGCATAGGATCCCCTGAATTCCCCTCACCCAGCCCAAAACTGAAACTGACTTAGCTCCCCTACAGTCGGCCCCTTCCTTTGTCCACCTTCCCGGGCAAAGGTGTTGACCCCCTTCCTGTTCCCTGGCTCAGGTTACAGCCTGAGCACCTGTCCCTCACCTAAAGTAATCCCCGGCTCACTCATCCCCCATGCAGACAGCCTCTCCTCCATCACAGTTCCCTTCCCAGCTCTGCGAGGGGACTGGGCAGCTGTCGTTCCTGCGGGGCTGGGGCTCTGGGTTCCCTACCCAGCTCTGCGAAGGGGACTGGGGAGCGGCCATTCCCACGGGGACAGGGCGCTGGGTTCCCTTCCCAGCTCTGCGAGAGGAATGGGGATTGGCCATTCCCACGGGGGCAGGACGCTGGGTTCCCTCCCCAGCTCTGCGAGGGGACTGGGGAGCAGCCGATCCTGCGGGGGCGGGGAGCTGTCTTGTTTCCCGACCACTACGCAGGGACTGATGAACGTCTTTCCCTGCGGGGGCGGGGCCCTGGGTTCCCTTCCCAGCACTGCTAGGGGACTGGGGAGCGGCCGTTTCAGCGGGAGCGGTGTGCTGTGTTCCCTCCCCAGCTCTGCGAGGGGACTGGGGAGCGGCCGTTCCTACGGGGGCCGGGCGCTGGGTTTCCCTTCCAGCTTTGTGAGGGGACTGGTGAGCGGCCGTTCCTGCGGGGCTGGGATGCTGGGTTCCCTCCCCAGCTCTGCCAGGAGACTGGGCAGTGGCTGTTCCTGTGGGGGCGGGGCTGTCACGGAGTGTGGAGGAGTCTGGTCCGGCACCCCTCTTCCTGGGACCCACAGTGACTCAGCCAGTCAACAAAACAGAAGGTTTACTGAACAACAGGAATGCAGGTTACAGCAGAGCTTGCAGGCACAGTCAGGAGCCCTCAATCGAGTCATTCTGGAGTTTCAGGGTGCTTGGGTCCAGCACAGGATCCCCTGAATTCCCCTCACCCAGCCCAAAACCGAAACTGAACTGCCCCTCCTCCAGCCGGCCGATTCCTTTTTTCCAGCTTCCCAGGCAAAGGTGCTAACCCCCTCCCTCCTATCTGGCTCAGGTTACAGGCTTAAAGATCTGCTCCCTCACCTAAAGACATCCCTGGCTGTCCCATCCCCCACACAGACAGCCCCTACTCCATCACATCTCTAACTCCTTCGAGACTTAACTGAGCGGGGTCACTCTGCCCAGTGACCTGGGGAAGTTCAGGGCCCCGCCTCCGGGACAACACGTCCGCTATCAGGTTGGAACTTCCCTTCACATGGACCACGTCCATGTCATAGTCCTGCAGGAGCAGGCTCCACCTCAGGAGCTTGGCGTTGGCTCCTTTCATCTGGTGCAGCCAGGTCAGGGGAGAGTGGTCAGTATACACGGTGAAGTGTCACCCAAAGAGATATGGCTCTAGTTTCTTAAGGGCCCACACCATGGCCAGGCATTCCTTCTGGATGGCCTCGTAGTTCTGCTCCCGGGGTAGCAACTTCTTGCTCAGATACACGATGGGGTGACTCTCCCCGATTTCCTCCTCCTGAATTAACACCACCCCCAGTCCCATGTCTGAGGCGTCGGTGAACACCATAAAGAGCTTCTCAAAGTCTGGGTTTGCCAGAACTGGGCCACTAACCAGAGCCTCCTTCAGCACCCGGGGAGCCTGCTAGCACTGCTCGGTCCAGACCAGCTTGTCTGGCTTCCCCTTCTTGCATAGCTCAGTGATGGGGGCGGCTATGGCGCTAAAGTGGGGCAGGAACCTTCGATAGTAACCCGCCATCCCAATAAAGGCCTGGACCTGCTTTTTGGTTTGGGGAGTGGGCCAGTTTCTGATTGCCACCACGTTGGCTGGTTCCGGCTTTAGGCAGTTGCTCCCCACCCGATGGCCCAGGTAAGATACTTCAGCCATCGCCACCTTGCACTTCTCAGTCTTTACGGTTAACCCAGCCTCCCGGAGTTGGTTCAGCACTTGTTTAACCTGGGACATGTGGTCCTCCCAGGTCCGGCTGAAGACGCAGATGTCATCAATATACGCCACAGCAAAAATCTCCATCCCCCTCAGTAGCTGATCCACCAGGTGCTGGAAGGTGGGCGGAGCTCCCTTGAGGCCGAAAGACAGGGTCAGAAACTCGTAGAGCCCCAGAGGGGTGATAAAGGCCGATTTCAGCCTGGCATTTGCATCCAGCGGCACTTGCCAGTAGCCCTTTGTAAGATCCATGGTGGTGAGGTACCAAGGACCTCCCAGCTTGTTTAGGAGCTCGTCAGGCCTGGGCATGGGGTAGGCATCAGATACGGTGATGGCACTGAGCTTTTGATAGTCCACACAGAACCGGATTGACCCGTCCTTTTTGAGGACTAGCACCACTGGCGAGACCAAAGGGCTGGAAGATGGCTGGATCACCCCTAAAGCCACCATGTCCCTGACCTCTCTTTCTAGGTCCTGAGCAGTTTTCCCAGTGTCCTGAAAAGGGGAGCATCTTATGGGAGGATGTGACCCGGTCTCCACCCGGTGGACAGTCAAATTAGTGCATCCAGGCTGATTGGAAAACAGCTGTCGGTACAGATGCAGCACCCCTCTGATCTCAGCGTGCTGGGCCAGGGTCAGCAGATCAGAGAGGAGATTCGCCTCCAGGGGGGAACCAGCTTTTGTCCCAGGCAATAGATCCACTAAGGGGTCATCTCCCTGCTCCTCCCAATGTCCACACACGGCCAACACCACATTCCCCCTGTCATAGTATGACTTCATCATGTTCACATGGTACACCCGACAGCGATGTGCCCGATTCAACAGCTCCACCACATAGTTTACCTCATTTAGTTGCTTGATAACCTTGAAGGGCCCTTCCCAGGCAGCCTGGAGTTTGTTTTTCCTCACGGGGATGAGACCCATCACTTGATCCCCGGTGGCGAAGGCGCGGGCCCATGCCTTGCGGTCATGCCAGACCTTCTGCTTCCTCTGGGCTCGGGCCAGATTCTCCCTGGCCAGGCTCATGAACTCGGCCAGTATTTCCCGGAAGGTCAGGACATACTCCACCACTGACTCTTCCTCAGGAGTGGCATTCCCCTCCCATTCGCCTCTCATCAGGTCCAGGGGCCCCCTTACCCGCCTTCCATACAACAGTTCGAAAGGCGAAAACCCGGTAGATTCCTGGAGTACCTCCCTGTACGCAAATAGCAGGTGAGGTAAGTACTTGTCCCAGTCCTGCGGGTGCCGGTTCATAAATGTTTTTAGCATCATCTTCAGCGTCCCGTTGAACCTTTCCACCAGCCCGTTGGACTGGGGGTGATACACTGAGGCCCAGTTATGCCAGATCCCACATTTTTCCCACAAGCACCGGAGCAGGGCCGACATGTAGTTGGACCCCTGGTCCGTTAAGACTTCCTTGGGGAACCCCACCCTGCTGAAAATTGTCAGCAGCGCATCTCCCATGGTATCTGCTTCAATAGAGGACAAGGCCACCGCCTCGGGGTAGTGAATGGCGAAATCCACCACCACCAGAATGTATTTCTTCCCCGACCGGGTCGCCTTGCTGAGAGGTCCCACAATGTCCATGGCCACCTTCTGGAAAGGTTCTTCTATGAGGGGTAAAGACCTCAAAGCCTCTTTCCCCTTGTCCTGCGCCTTCCCCACCCTCTGGCAGGGGTCACAGGATTGGCAGTACTGTCGGACATGGGTAAAGACCCCAGGCCAGTAAAAGTTCTGTAGCAGCCTCTGCCTGGTGTGCCAGATTCCCTGGTGCCCTGTGAGAGGGATGTCATGGGCCAGGTACAGTAGCTTGTGGCGAAACTTCTGGTGAACCACCAGCTGCCTCCTGATCCCCCATGACTCTACTTCCCCTGGGGGAGCCCATTCTCAGTACAGGAACCCCTTCTCCCACAGGAAACTCTCCTTGCAACCTCTTCTCATGGTCTGTACAGCACTGAGGTTAGCCCTGTCCCTTGGCCTCCGCAAGGAGGGATCTTTCTGCAACTCAGCCTGGAACTCAGCAGCTGGCACAGGGATGGGGATCTGCTCTCTCTCATCGGCTGGGTCTGAGGCTGAAGCCTCTTTCCCCGTTGTCGGGGCGCAGTGCCCTTCGCTGACTCTGACTGCGGGTCACAATCAGGGCACACTGGGTGTTACTTGGCCAGTCCTTGAGGTCCCCTCCCATTAACATGTCCGTGGGCAAATGTGGGTGTACCCCCACGTCCTTGGGGCACTCCTTGGCCCCCCACTTTAGGTGTATCCTCGCCATGGGCACCTTGAATGGGGTCCCGCCAAACCCATCAGGATCAGGTAGGTATCGGGCACCATCTGATCTGAGGCCACCACCTCGGGCCAGGCCAGGGTCACCTCTGTGCCCATGTCCCAGTACCCAGTGACCTTCCTCCCATCTACCTCCAGGGAAACAAGGCACTCTTTCCGGAGGGGCAGCCCTGCACTCACCCTGTAAACCAAAAGCCCAGATCCTGGAGCATCCAGCCCCCCAGAGGAGCTGACTTGGGGACCTCCTCCCTCCTTCACAGGTTGCACACTGCCAATCTCCCTTTCCTGGGATCGTTGCCCCTCCTCCGACTGGGTCTTTACCCAGTCAACCCTCTGTGGGTTGGGTCTGCTCGGTCTGTCCCTGAGCTTGGGGCACTGGGCCCGTATGTGGCCTCGTTGGCCACAGTGATAGCAGCCCATGTCTCGTTGGTCCTCTCGAGTGGGTCGGATGGACCTGACGCTGGATGTTCCGTTTTGGTGGGGGTTCTCCATAGGCCCCCGCTGGGAGGTCCCATGCTGACTCTCTCTCTGCGTTGAGGCAGGCCTGCTCCTTCGAGACTCCTCCCTGCCATCCCCTGCCCGACTGTCCACAAATTGGTCAGCCAGCTGGCCTGCATGCTGCGGGTTCTCCGGCTTGTGGTCCATCAAACACAGCCTCAGGTCGGACGGGCACTGCTCTTACAGGTGCTCCAGTATGAATAGGTCAAGCAGGTCCTCTTTAGTTTGGGACCCAGCTGTCCACTTGCGGGCATACCCCTGCGCTCAGCTGACCGGTTGTAGGTATGTGACTTCACGGGGTTTACGCTGACTCCGGAACCTTTTCTGGTACATCTCAGGAGTCAGCCCAAACTCGCAGAGCAGGGCCTGTTTGAACAGCTCGTAGTCCCCTGCCTCCGCCCCTTTCAGTCAGCTGTACACCTCCACGGCTGTGGAGTCCAGTAAGGGGGTGAGAAATGAGATCCTGTCTGCAGGGTCAACCCTGTGCAGCTCGCAGGCATCCTCTAAGGCCGTCAGGAAGATATCTATGTCCTCCCCCTCCTTACGCCAGGCCAGCAAGCCTTTATCAAAGCTCTTTTGTAGGATTGGGTTCCCCCTCACTCACCGCAGCTGGGGCCTCACTGCTCGCCAGCTGGGCCAGCTCCAGCTCATGTTTACACTGTTTCTCCTTCTCCTCCAGCTCACGCTGGCGCTGGTTCTCCTCACGCTGGCGCTGGTTCGCCTCATGTTTATGCTGGATCTCCCGTTCCTTCAGTTCCTGCCGCTACAATTCGAGCTCTTCCCATCTCAGCTCCCCGTCATATTCCAGCCACATCCGCTCCACGGATGCCGAGCGCCGCCGGGACAATTCACTGCTGGGGGGTGAGCTTCGCCAGGAGGATCCCCTGCTGGCCGGGGGGGTCACAGTGCCCTCGGTATTCGCTGGGCTCCTCCTCTCCCTTCCCCTAGGCATAGGAAGGGGGGGTCTCGGGAAGCCCTCAGCCTCCGGTTGACAACTCCCAGCTGGGAGAGACACTGGTGCCTGCACTGCATCTGCCCAGCTGCTTCCCTCAGAGACAGGGCTCCGTCCATTCAAGCGGTCTCCCTCCTCCAGCCGGGCAATCAGCTGGTCTTTCGTGAGTCTCCCATTGCACAGCCCCCTCTGCTTGCACAGCTCCACCAGGTCGCACTTGCGCAGCTGGGCATACATCTTTCTGCTGGCCACTCACAGGCCGGGGTGCTCACCGCTCCTCACAGTTTCCAGGGAGACCCCCAGTGCACCAACCCTTCTTGAGGTCACCACCTCTCTGCCAGGGTCGAGCTGCAGACTCCTCCGCCCCTGGGACTGCTCGCTGCAATCCCCCGGGGGACCCTGTTACTGCAAAGTCCTTCTCACTGGGCACACACTCCCAGGCGTTAATCACCCCTAAAATCATCCCTTCGTTTTACTGCTCCCCAGTCATTTACTGCAGGAAGCGCCGTCCACGGGGGACACTATTTTCCGCCGCTGCCACCAGTTGTCACAGAGTGTGGGGGAGTCCGTTCCGGCACCCCTCTTCCTGGGACCCACAGTGACTCTCAGCCAGCCAGTAAAACAGAAGGTTTATGAGACAACAGGAATGCAGGTTACAGCAGAGCTTGCAGGCAAAGTCAGGACACCTCAATCGAGTCGTTTTGGAGTTTCAAGGTGCTTGGATCCAGCATAGGATCCCCTGAATTCCCCTCACCCAGCCGAAAACCGAAACTGAACTGCCCCTCCTCCAGCCGGCCGATTCCTTTGTCCAGCTTCCCAGGCCAAGGTGCTAACCCCCTCCATCCTACCTGGCTCAGGTTACAGGCTTATAGATCCTTTCCCTCACCTAAAGACATTCCCGGCTCTCCCATCCCCCACACAGACAGCCCTACTCCATCACACCGTTCTAACGGGGGTGGGGCGCTGCCTTCTCTCCCCACCTCTGCCAGGGGACTGTGGGGCCACCATTCCAGCGGGGGCGGGGAGTTGCTTTCCCTCTCCAGCTCTGCGAGGGGACTGGGGAGAGGCCAATCCTTCAGGGGCGGGCAGCAGTGTTCCCTCCCCAGCTCTGCCAGGACACTGGGGAGCAGCCGTTCCTGCAGGGGTGGGGCACTGGGTTTCCTTCCTAGCTCTGCGGGGGGACTGGGGAGTGGCCGTTCCTGCGGGGGCGGGGTGCTGTCTTCCCTCCTGTCATAAACAGATGGTTAAGGGTTAATGTCTCTTTTACCTGTAAGGGGTTAAGAAGCTCAGTGAACCTGGCTGACACCTGACCAGAGGACCAATCTGGGGAGAAGATACTTTCAAATCTCGGTGGAGGGAAGTCTTTGTTGTGCTGTTTGTTTTGTTCTTTGTTCGCTCTTGGGGCTAAGAGGGACCAGACGTGCAACCAGGTTTTCTCCTATCTTTCTGAATCTGCTGACTCTGACTATGGGTCACGAGCAGGGCACCCCGGGCGTTGCTTGGACTGACCTCCAGGTCCCCCCCATTAACACCTCCGTGGGCAAATGTGGGCGTATCCCCACGTCCTTGTGGCCCTTCTTGGCCCCCCACTTCAGGTGTACTCTCGCCACGGGTACCTCGAATGGGGTCCCGCCAAAACCCATCAGGGTCAGGTAGGTGTCGGACACCATCCGATCTGAGGCCACCACCTCCGGCCGGGCCAGCATCACCTCTGCGCCCGTGTCCCAGTGACCTTCCTCCCATCTACCTCCAGGGAAACAAGGCACTCTCTGCAGAGGGGCAGCCCTGCACCCACCCTGTAAACCAAAATCTCGGAGCCTGGAGCATCCAACTCCCCAAGAAGAGCTTACCTGGGGACTTCCTCCCTCTTTCACCGGTGGTACGCTGCCAGCCCCCCTTTCCTGGGAATGTTGCCCCTCATCCGACTAGGTGTTTACCCAGTCAACCCTCTGTGGGTTGGGTCTGCTCAGTCTGTCCCTGAGCTTGGGGCACTGGGCCCGTATGTGGCCTCGTTGGCCATAGTGATAGCACCCCATGTCTCGTGGGTCCCCTCGAGTGGGACGGATGGACCTGATGCTGGATGTTCCCTTTTGGTGGAGTTCTCCATAGACCCCCACTGGGAGGTCCCATGGTGACTCTCTCTCTGCATTGAGGCAGGTCTGCTCCTTCGAGACTTCTCCCTTTTATCCCCTGCTTGACTGTCCACAAATTGGTCTGTCGGCTGGCCTGCGTGCTGCGGGTTCTCTGTCTTCGGGTGCATCAACCACAGCCTCAGGTCGAACGGGTACTGCTTGTACAGGTGCTCCAGTATGAATAGGTCAAGCAGGTCCTCTTTAGTTTGGGCCCCAGCTGTCCACTTGTGGGCATACCCCTGCGCCCGGTTGTAGGTATGTGACCTCATGAGTTTTACGCTGACTCCGGAACTTTTTCTGGTACATCTCAGGAGTCAGCCCAAACTCGCGGAGCAGGGCCTGTTTGAACAGCTCGTAGGCCCCTGCCTCCGCCCCTTTCAGTCGGCTGTACACCTCCACGGCTGTGGAGTCCAGTAACCGGGTGAGAAATGAGATCTTGTATGCAGGGTCAACCCTGTGCAGCTCGCAGGCATTCTCAAAGGCCGTCAGGAAGGTGTCTATGTCCTCCCTCTCCTTACGCCAGGCCAGGAAGCTTTTAGCAAAGCTCTTTGTAGGCTTGGGTTCCCCCTCACTCGCCGCAACTGGGTCCCCACTGCTCCTCAGCCAGGCCAGCTCCAGCTCATGCTTACGCTGGATCTCCTTCTCCTCCCGCTCATCCTAGCACTGGTTCTCCTCATGTTTACACTGATTCTCCCATTCCTTCAGTTCTTGCCTCCTTAACTCGAGCTCTTCTCGTCTCAGCTCCCTGTCATGTTCCATCCACATCCATTCCAGGGACGGGGACCTCCGCTGGGACGATCCCCTGCTGGCCGCCGGGTCAGGGTGCCCTCGGTATTCACTGGGCTTCCCCCAACCTCTTTCCTAGGTAGAAGTGGGCAGGGTCTCGGGGTGTCCTCGGCAGCAATCTGGCCCCTCCCAGCCATGTCAGGCCCTGGGGCCTACGCTGCGTCCGCTGGACAGCTTCCCTCATGAACCGAGCTCTGTTCACCCGAGCGATCCTTCTCCTCCAGCTGGGCAATTAGTTGTTCTTTGGTGGACCTCCCAATGCACAGCCCCCTCTGCCTGCACAGCTCCACCAGGTCTTTCTTAAGGTGCTTAGCACACATCTTCCTGCTGGCCACTCGCTGGCCTGTGCTCTCAGCTTCCACCGGTTCCCGAGAGACCCCTCGTGCACCAGCCCTTTTTCCAGTCACCCCGTCTCTGCCAGGGTCGAGCTGCAAACTCCTCTGCCTCTGGGACCGCTCCCGCAATCCCCCCGGGGGACCCTGTTACTGCAAAGTCCTTCTCTCTGGTCACACACTCCCAGTGGTTAATCACCCCCTGACCCCGTCTCTCTCTGACTCTTCAGCCCACCTGGTCCTTGTCAGTCCCCCATTGATTTACTGCTCCCCAGTCACTTACTGCAGGAAGCGCCGTCCATGGGGTGCAGTAAATCCCACTTCTGCCACCAGTTGTCACGGAGTGTGGGGGAGTCGGGGCCCTGCACCCCTTTTCCTGCGATTCACCAGGACTCTCAGCCAGCCACTAAAGCAGAAGATTTATTTAGACGCCAGGAACACAGTCCAAGACAAGTCTTGCAGGACCAGACAACAGGATCCCCCCAGTTAGGTCCATCTTGGGGCCCCAGGAGCACCACAGCCCCATTTGGGGTGGGGGGGCAGAACCCTGTCTGTCCTTCTTTTTCTCCCCCAGCCAGCTCCAGACTGCCAAACCCCCTCCAGCCCCTCCTCCTCTCTCAGTTGCTTTCCCCGGGCCAGGAGGTCACCTGATCCCTTTGTCTCCAACACTTTCAGCTGGCACCTTTGCAGAGGAGGGGCCCAGGCCATCAGTGGCTAGGAGACAGAGTGCCAGGCATTTAGGTGCACTGGCCCTTTGTTCTGCCAGACACTTAAGAACTGCCATGGGGACACTGAAGCACCAACACAGTATTTACAGACCACAGTAAGAACAGTCCCAGTTTGTCACACCACCTGGCTGCAGGGAGACTGGGATGTGCTGGGCTAAGGGAGGCCAGGCCTGAGGCCCTGAGAGCTTCCTGTGCTGGGTTCAACTCTCAATAAACCCTCCTGTTTTATGCTGGCTGAGAGTCACTCCGGGCTAGAGAACAGGAGGCATCAACCCCTTCGGGGGTGAGGAGGCCCAGGGGGTCCAGAGCATGTGGACTCCCTGAGGGGGCCCACAGCAGAGACAGACGTGCTAAAGCTCAGAGAGGTGCGGCTCCAGGAGGTGGAGGGGCCTGACCCAGAGTGAGAGTGGACCCCAGAGAAGGGCTGTCGCAATGAAAGGGGCACCCCCCACAGACCACACGGGGCCACAGGTGGGCACGATCTGTGAGTCCATGACAGAGGGTACGTGAAGGGAGTGTGGAGCAGGACAGGGGGGACAGGGGATGATCAGGTGTGAGGTGGGGGCAGGATACAGGGGCCGGTTGGATCTGGGGTTGTGAGATGCGGGGTGGTTGGACCTGAAGGGGCGGGATGTGGGTCGGGGGGCGGGGCAAGTCATGGGGCAAGGAGGCAGGTCGGACCCGGGCAGAGGGCAGGTCACAGGGCTGGGGGGGCGGAACGTAGGGTGGGGGGTACTTGGACGCAGACGGTGTGGGATGCAAGGTGGACCAGGGAGGTGCGGGACTCGCGGGGGAGGGTGTGGGACACGAGAGTTTGCGAGAAGATGCCGGGCAGCAGGGTCTGAGAGGCACTGTCTGTGAGGTCTCTGCGGGGGGAGGTGATGAGCGGGGGGGTCTAAGAGGCGCTGGTTGGGGGGTCCCTGCAGGGGAGGCTGAGCGGGGGAGGTCTGAGAGGGGCTGGCTGGGGGATCCCTGCAGGGGGGTGTCATAAACAGATAGCTAAGGGTTAATGTCTCTTTCACCTGAAACACCTGACCAGAGAACCAATCAGGAAACTGGATTTTTTCAACTTTGGGTGGAGGGAAGTGTGTCTCTGAGTCTTTTGTCTGTCTGCCTGTTTTCCTCCGAGCTTTGGAGAAGTACTTTCTACTTTCTAGTCTTCTGTGTCTAAGTGTAAGGACAAAGAGATCAGATAGTAAGTTCTATGGTTTCTTTTCTTTGGTATTTGCATGAATATAAGTGCTGAAGTACTTTGATTTGTATTCTTTTTGAATAAGGCTGTTTATTCAATATTCTTTTAAGCAATTGACCCTGTGTTGTATCATCTTAATACAGAGAGAACATTTGTATTTTTTTCTTTTTTTTTTTTATAAAGTTTTCTTTTAAGACCTGTTGGAGTTTTTCTTTACTTCAGGGAAATTAAGTCTGTACTCACCAGGGAATTGGTGGGAGGAAGAAATCAAGGGGAGAGCTGTGTGTTGGATTGCTAGCCTGATTTGGCATTTCCTCTGGGTGAAGAGGAAAGTGCTTTTGTTCCAGGATTGGGAACGGAGAGGGGGAATCACTCTGTGTAGTTTCACAGAGCTTGTGTCTGTGTATCTCTCCAGGAGCACCTGGAGGGGGGAAGGGAAACAGGATTATTTCCCTTTGTTGTGAGACTCAAGGGATTTGGGTCTTGGGGTCCCAGGGAAGGTTTTTCAGTGGGACCAGAGTGCCCCAAAACACTCTAATTTTTTGGGTGGTGGCAGCAGGTACCAGGTCCAAGCTGGTGACTAAGCTTGGAGATTTTTCATGCTAACCCCCATATTTTGGACGCTAAGGTCCAAATCTGGGAATAAGGTTATAACAGGGGGGCTAAACGGGGGGGTCTGAGAGGGGCTGGCTGGGGGGTCTCTGTAGGGGGAAGGAATGAGCGGGTGGGTCTGAGAGGTGCTGGATGGGGGGTCTTTGCAAGGGGCGGTGATCAGCGGGGGGGGTCTTTGGTTGGGTGTTCTTGATGGCACTGACAGGCCGCATGTGGGAAGGATTATGCAGCCCGAACCCTTTTACCACCCCAGTACCCCTGGGGTTCAAACTGGGATTGAGTCTTTTCCCAGCACTCTGGGCTGCGATTTGGGCTTTCTTGGTTAAGAGCCCCCCCTCTTGGCTTTTGGCCAGCTTTAGGTTTGGGCAGCCGCTCCCCACCTATTGGCCCAGATTCAACACCTCTGCCGTCCCCACCTTACACTTTTCAACTTTTACCATTAGTCCTGCCTCCTTGAGGCAGCCCAGCCCCCTCTTCACCTGGGACACCTGTTCCTCCCAGGTCTGGCTAAAGACACACATGTCATTGTATGTCAGGGCCATGTTCTCCATTCCCCTCAGCTTCTCTAGAATCTCCCCAGGCCTAGGGATGGGGAAGGCATTGGACACTGTGATGGCTTTAAGCTTTCGATAGTCCCCACTAAACCAGATCATCCTGTCTCCCTTGGGGATCAGCCCCACAGGTGAAGCCAATGGGCTGTTGAATGGCTGGATGCCATCTAAAGGCAGCAGGTCCTTTACCTCTCTCTCCAGGTTGTGGGCTGCTTTCCCAGTGACTCTGAACAGGGAACACCTGAAGGGGAGATTGGGTCCCACTTCAGGGAAGAGATCCCCCAGGGGGTCTTCCCCCTTCTCCTCTCAATCCTCCTCTTCCAGGTTCAGGGGTCCCCTCACTCTCTTCCCATCCAGCAGCTCAAAAGGGAAGAACCCTGTGGATTCCTGGGGCATCACCAGCTGCCTCCCGATTCCCCCCAGTTCTACTTCCCATTGGGGGGCCCATTCCCGGTACAGGAATCCCTTCTCCCACAGGACTCTGTCCCTGCAGCCTTCTCCAAGGGGGTTTGCAGCGCCATGGCCAGCAAGTTCCCTCAGCTTCTCCAAGGAGGGATCCCTCTGCTGATCACTGCAATGGTTGGGAGGGTGCTGGGGAGTTATAGACTCATAGATTCTAGGGTCAGAAGGGACCAATGTGATCATCTAATCCGACCCCCTGCACAACGCAGGCCACAGAACCCTACCTATCCACTTCTATAAAAAAACCCTAATCTATGTCTGAGTTATTGAAGTCTTCAAATTGTGGTTTGAAGACCTCAAGCTGCAGAGAATCCACCAGCAAGTGATCCATGCCCCACACTGCAGAGGAAAGTGAAAAACCTCCAGGGCCTTTGCCAATCTGCCCCGGAGGAAAATTCCTTCCCGACCCCAAATATGGCGATCAGCTAAACCCTGAGCATGTGGGCAAGACTCACCAGCCAGCACTCAGAAAAGAATTCTCTGCAGTAACTCAGATCCCATCCCATCCAACATCCCATCACTGACCACTGGGCATACTTATCTGCTGATAAACAAAGATCAATTGCCAAAATTAGGCTATCCCATCATACCATCCCTTCCATAAACTAATCAAGCTTAGTCTTAAAGCCAGATATGTCTTTTGCCCCCGCTACTCCCCTTTGAAGGCTGTTCCAAAACTTCACTCCTCTAATGGTTAGAAACCTTTGTCTAATTTCAAATTTAAACTTCCTAGTGTCCAGTTTATACCCATTTGTTCTTGTATCTACATTGGTGCTAATCTTAAATAATTCCTCTCCTCCCTAATATTAATCCCTCTGATATATTTATAAAGAGCAAGCATATCCCTCCTCGGCTTTCTTTTGGCTAGACTAAACAAGCCAAGCTCTTTGAGTCTCCTTTCATATGACAGGTTTTCCATTCCTCGGATCATCCTAGTAGCCCGTCTCTGAACCTGTTCCAGTTTGAATTCATCCTTCTTAAACATGGGAGACCAGAACTGCACACAGTATTCCAGGTGGGGTCTCACCAGCGCCTTATATAACGGTACTAACACCTCCTTATCTTTGCTGGATTTTTCAAAAGGAAAGTCAGTGGATCCATTTACAATAGAAAATTTCTGGTTATTAGGAACTGAAACTTCCTTGATTAAATCACTTCCACACCCTTGCACAGGTTACCATTAGGATTTCTTTCCTTAGCAACTTCTCTAAGCAGCAATTCACCTCTCACAGAAACTCTGCCCTTCCTTGCTTCACCTAGGGCTTGCTCTAAAGGAACACTTTCTTGAGCCCTCACAGACTCTTTCTGGGTATCACTTACATTCAGAATCACCTCTGGCCCATCAGGCAGATTCCTACACAATTGCTTTTCAGGCAAACATAGATTTTCTAGATAACAGGTTAGAAGCATTCTCCTTCCCTTGGCCATGAACAAGCTCAGGAATCTTTTCCTTCTTGCTACAAGTTGTCAAACTGTCAGTAGGTAACACAATTAAATCACCTTTTTGCTCTCCTTGTGCCCTGGCTAGGGTATCACCCTGATAAGACAGATTTGCTACACCCTTTTCCAACCACACATTAGCAACTGGCAAACTGCAAGCACCAGAATTGTCTGATCTCTGGGATTTTGCTAAGACACTAACTGGATGCAACCTAGTTACAGTGCCATTCTCCCCAGCAGACACAAACTTAGGCCCATTCCCTTCCTGGGCTTTAGCTGTATTTACAACCAACTCTGAGACAACTGAACTATTCTCAACCATCACAGGCTGAAAGGCACCTTCTGTCTGCTCCACACACACAGAAGAGCCAGAGATACATTCTCCTTCACCAGACACACAGCTTGGGATTTCCTTTCCCTTGTCCCAGCACACAAGGCTGTTCACAGACAACTGCTTGGAGACTGAGGTAGCTTCCTCCACAGGCAAGCCAATACCCCTGACAGACACAGGCACATTACCTTCACTGTCACATTTTTCCACACAGGAAACAGGTAAGGGATAGGGACACTCATTTTCCACTATTTCTGCCTTCCCAAACTGCTGACCAGATAAAGCCATCAGCTCACAAGGCTGCCTAGGCTCCTCCAAACCTTCTCTACCAGGCACATTGCCACTTCCAACAGATAAGCTGCTGCTTTTTTCACTACACTGAGCTACTTCCAGCAAATCAAAGTTACCCATTTCAGGTTCACTTTTACAAGCTGCACTAGCCACCAATCCATTACCCATTACACATCTACCCTTTCCTTCATCGGTTAGGGCTTCCATCTGACCATTTACTTGAATCTGCTCCTGAGAAACGTCTCCCTCCCCAATGAGATCTTTTTGCTCTTGATCTAACTCCAGATTCACTTCTGAGACATTAGACAGACATTCAGAAACTTCATTCACAGACACACTGCTTTCTTGAACAGACAAACAGCTATTACCCCCCAGGTTAGACTCCCTCTCTCCCCGGCCATAGCAAAACTGGTTAAACACAGAAAACTGCCCAGAGTAATACCACATATCAACATAGTTATAAGCTGGATTTTCAAGAGGATACAGTTTCTGCTGTTCTTTCCTTGCTTCTTTGACTTGGAGCTGAAGTCTGGCAGTTTCTTGTTGCATCTTGTGAGTCTCCTGTTCCAGGTCTTGTTGCCTCTGTCGAGCTTTCTCCTCGGCTGCCAGTAATTCCAGACGCCCCTTACGAGCTTTTTCTTCTCTTTCATCAGCCTCCTCCTTTCTTTCAGCAGCTTCTTCCTCCAGCTGGGCCAAGGCTGCTTCTCTTCCATTTGAATTTCTGCCAGTTTTTGCTCATATTCAAACTGCAGGTCGTCCATCAGGGCTTGCAGTTTCACTGCTTTTGCTGATGCTTTCTGGCTCATGGTCACTGATCTTTAACCAACCAAACTCTCAATCCCAATTTTCAAATTTGGATAGCGTGGGGTACTGACCCAAAGCCTAATTGACCCGGTTCTGTGGATGCTTGCACGACTACGCCACTGTGATGGTGCTGCCCGTGGGAGCCAGCTGAGGTCACTCAATCAGGGTGAACTGCAAACCAAATGGGGCAGACAAACCCCAAACACTGGTGGTTATTCCCAGGTCCAATTACAACTTAGATCTTACCCAAAATACACGCTTATAGCCAATTCTTATTAACTAAGCTAAAATGTATTAGAAACGAAAAGAGAGTGTTGGTTAAAAGATCCATATACATACAGACTTGAATTCAGTGCTTGAGGTTTAGATACATAGTAGAGGTGAGTTTGTAGTTGCCAAAAGTCCTTTTAGAAATAGTCCATAGGTTATAGTCCAATGTCCAGATTCAGGGTGGCTCCAGTCAATGACTGGGGATCTCAATCCTCATGGCTTAAGACAAGACCTGTTTGCTGACATCCCAAGACCTGAGCAAACATCTATCCTTCCACCTCCAACAATGCAGACTTGCATTTCAAAGCTCTATTCATTTACATATCTTGCTAATCAGTCCTTAAGCTTCACCCATGGGTCAGGTTAGTCGGTGAGGTGAGTTGATTAACTCTTTCTGGCCCTGTCCCCTTTCAGTGAGATATTATATTATACTCATTACATCATAGGTGGGGCGCTGGCTTCCCTCCCCAGATCTGGGAGGGGAGTGGGGAGCAGCGGTTCGAGCGGGGGCTGGGCTCTGGGTTCCCTCCCCAGCTCCGGGAGGGGCCTGGGGAATGGCGGTTCCAGACGGAGCAGGGCACCTGCTTCCTTTTTCAGTTCTGGGAGGGGCCCGGGGAGTGGCGGTTCAAGCAGGGGAGGGGCGCTGGCTTCTCTCCCCACCTCTGGGAGGAGCCAGGGGTGTGGTGGCTCCAGAGGGGGCGGGGCGCTGTGTTCCCTCCCCAGCTCTACCGATGGACTGGGGAGCGGCCGTTACAGTGGGGGAGGGGCGCTGGTTTCCCTCCCCAGCTCTGCCAGGGGACTAGAGAGCAGCCGTTTCAGCAAGGGATGGGCGCTGGGTTCCCGCACCACCTTTGCCAGGGGACTGAAGAGCGGCTGTTCCTCCGGGTGCGGGGCATTACATTCCCTCCCCAGCTCTGGGAGGGAACTGGGGAGCGGCCGTTGATGCAGGGGTGGGGCACTGGATTCCCTCCCCAGATCTGCCAATGGACTGGGGAGTGCCCGTGTCATAAACGGAGAAGTAAGAGTTAATAGAACAAAAGAGCTTCATATCTCTTTCGCCTGGAAAGGGTTAACAAGATCAGTGAGCCAGGCTGTCACCTGCCCAGAGGACCGATCAGGGGACAGGATGCTTTCAAATCTTGAGGGAGGGATGTTTGTGTGTGTGCTGTTAGTGTTTGGTTCTTGTTCACTCTGGGGGCCCAGAGGGATCAGACGTGCAACCAGGTTTCTCTCCAATCTCTCCGATACAGGCTCTTATAAGGTTAGAATAGTGAGTACTGGGTAGATAAGGCGAGTTAGGCTTATGTTTGTTTTCTTTATTTTCAAATGTGTATTTGGCTGGAAAGAGTTCAAATTTGTATTTTGCTGAAAGGATTTTAATTTGTACTTGTATGCTTAGGCTGGGAGGGTGTTCCCAGTGTCTATAGCTGAAAGACCCTGTAACATATTCCATCTTAAATTTACAAAGATAATTTTTACTGTTTTCCTTTCTTTAATTAAAAGTTTCTTGTTTAAGAACCTGATTGTTTTTTTATTCTGGTGTGAGACCTCAGGGGACGGGGTCTGGATCCACCAGGAAATTGGTGGGGAGAAAGGAGGGAAGGGGGAGAGAAAGGTTAATTTCTCTCTGTGTCAGGATTACATTCTCTCTCAGGGAGAGTCTGGGAGGGGGAAAGAGAAGAAGGGGGGAAGGTGAATTTTCCTCTCTGTTTTAAGATTCAAGGAGTTTGAATCACAGCGATCTTCCAGGGTAACCCAGGGAGGGGAAGCCTGGGAGAGGCAACGGTGGGGAAAAGGGTTTACTTTCCTTGTGTTAAGATCCAGAGGGACCGGGTCTTGGGGGTCCCTGGTCAAGGTTTTGGGGGGACCAGAGTGTAGCAGGCACTGGAATTCCTGGTTGGTGGCAGCGCTACAGGTTCTAAGCTGGTAATTGAGCTTAGGGAATTCATGCTGGTACCCCATCTTTTGGACGCTAAGGTTCAGAGTGGGGAATTGTACCATGACAGCCCGTTCCAGTGGGGGAGGGGCGCTGGGTTCCCCTCCCATCTCTTCCAGCGGGGGCGAGACGCAACTTTCCCTCCCCAACTCTGTGAGGAGTCTGGGAAGCTTCCGCTCCAGCGGGGTCGGGCCGCTGGATTCCCTCCCCAGCTCTGACAGGGGACTGCGGAGCAGCAGTCCCTGCGGGGACAGGGCACTGGGTTCCCTCCCCAGCTCTGACAGGGGACTGGGGTACGGCCATTACAGCGGGGGAAGGGCGCTGGATTCCCTCCTCAGCTTTGCCAATGGACTGGGAAGCTCCCGTTCCAGTGGAGGAGGGGTCCTGGGTTCCCCTCCCATCTCTGACAGGGGACTGAGGAGCCGGTCCAGAGGGGGCGGGGCGCTGGGTTCCCTTCCCAGATCTGCGATGGGACAGAGGAGCGGCTGTTCCTGGGGGGGTGGGGCTCTGGGTTTCCTCCCCGGCTCTGCGAGGGGACTGGGGAGCTGCCGTTCCTGTGGGGGTCGGGGCGTTGCCTTCTGTTGCCGACACAGAGGGTGCCCGAGGCAAGCAGCAGTGGTTCATTGCCCAGAGTGCGAAGCGCCAATGAACACACACCCGGGTGGAGAAGCAAGCAAAGTTTATTGGGATCTCAAAGCGGTGCAAGGAGATGAACGCCTCAAATCAT